>NC_081437.1:34166539-34262614 GCF_949786415.1 Peromyscus eremicus | reverse complement strand
AAAATTGAATTATAAGAAACCCTGATCATCAATATGCACTAGATGTGAATGAAAGTAAAAATGTGCATTAGCACAAACTGAACTCATTTAAAATTACATTTATTTTATATTTGGTTATATAACAGTATTTGGGGGATAATTATAAACTTGTTTTATTATAATTTGATATAAAGTAAAATGAAATGGTCCAAAATACAAATGATTTGGGCAAAATATTAATATGCTTCGATTTAATTTTTGACAAATCGAAGATGATAATAGAGATCTGAAAATAAAAGGAGAGAGACTCCAGAAACTCAGAAAAGCACCAGGAGTGTCTTGACATCAAGAGAAAGAAATAGGGAAGTGCCCAAGTAGATGGAAACTAAAACCTTCTAGAAAAGCATAGAAAATTATACAGAACATTAGACTCCGGACCTAGCAGCAGGCAGGGGTTTTACAGAGTTTTACACCCTGCCAATCTGTCATTCATGAGTGTGAAGGCAGAAAGAAGAAATTCTCCGATTTCAAAGGGCTTAACAAATTTTCCCCATGTCTGGTTTTTGGGTTGATAGACTGAATTTTTCTCTTTCTCTTTCTGTCTCTCTTACACACACACACACACACACACACACACACACACACACACACACACACACACCACTAACTCAGTAAAATGACATAAAATGGCTTTTTACTCTTATTTTATTTTTGAATTGTAATGCTTTGTTTACTGGTATGGAAATTTGATGTTAAAATTCCATTTTAGTGCTGATTCTTACATGTTTTTAACAGATACACATTTCAAGATAATACAGGTTCATAAGTTCAGCAACAAAAACAAAAATGCATCATCCACAAAGCAGAATCTATCAGGAACTCTTAAACTGCTAAGGTCTAGCATTATATTTGTGCAGGAACAGTTCTTGTTTTTGTTCATGATTGCAAACAGAGAAACGAAGCACAAGACATTTTAAATGTGAGTGAGCATCCAGCAATCCATCCAGAATCAGTCAGTGGAAGACACTATGGATTTCCCCCCCTCCTTTTTTGGGGAACATACCCAGGGTGTTCTGCTTTACCACTGAACTATTTCTACAGATCCCAAACTATTAACATGCCTAATACCTAACTTTAATTCAGAAACAAGTGTCTACTGACTAGCTACAAATTTCAAACAATAGCAACAATAAAAGCTTCTTTAAGTTTCAGTATTACTGAAAATTAAATTCAACAATCAATATTGTAAAAGAAATACAAAATGACAAGAAACTCTTAATAATTCAACAGTGAGGACTAGAGAGATGGCTCAGAGGTCAAGCACACTTGAGGCTCTTGTAGAGGCCCAAGCTGTCTCCCATGTTAATATACTCATTTTTCATTCCTATCAGTAGTATAGAACATTGCTCATTCTGCACACTCTTCTTTTTTCAAAACACAGTCTTCTATCTCTTGATAAATGCCCTTCTAACAAGTCATAGTACATAGTAATTTTGTTTCACATCTTTCACTTGTTTAATGGTATTGGATACTAGTTTTTCATAAACATGTTGACCATTTTCATATCTTGTTTTGAAAAATGTCTACTAGAAATTCTAGCCAAGATAATGAATATTGATATGAAATTAAAAGCCTTCTAAATTGAAAGGAAAACAATTTCTCCATTTCTATATAATAAAATCTTATGTAGTATAGGAGGCCCTAAAGACTACCATACAAAGTTAGAAACAATAATGGAATTCAGGAGAATTTCAGAATAAAAACCAACATACAAAATTAGTAGTGCTTTTGTGTAATAACAATGAAAAGAAATTCAATCAGAAGCTACTTTTTTTTTTGGTAGATAGATGTGTGCCCATCAAAGTGTTTTCTAAATATTTGTGTCTGCCAAGAAAATAGTGTTGCTCTCAGCATTTGTCAGAGGAGCTTCTTACAAAGTGGGGAGCAATTACCACAGTGACTCAAAACTTCCCAAGTCCTCGGAAGTGACTGTGGAATTCTCAGATCTAAATGTCCATCCATGTCACCTCCTCCTTGGCTCAGTGGACATTTCTAAAGCAGGGGCGTGCTGTGGGATAATGCTCTTGTACACTGTAAAGATCTGTCACTTGAATTGGTTTAATAAAATGCTGATTGGTCAGTAGCCAGGCAGGAAGTATAGGCGGGACAGAAGACTAGGAGAATTTTGGGCAGAGAAAGGGTGGAGTCCAGAAGTCACCAGCCAGATGCAGAGGAAGCAAGATGAGAATGCCTTATTGAAAAAAGGTACCAAGCCAAATGGCTAAACATAGATAAGAATTATGGGTTAACTTAAGTGTAAGAGCTAATTGGCAATAAGCCTGAGCTACTGGCTGAGCATTTATCTGTCATATTAAGCCTCGAAGTCAATTATTTGGAAGAAGCTGCTGGGTATTTGAGAACAGGCAGGTGGGAGAGAAACTTCTTACAAGGGTATGACCAGAAAAGAATGCTAAGACCCAGGAATGTAGCTAAGAGTTGTGGAATACTGTCTTGACGAATATTGACTCTAGAACTCAGAGCACTGTGATTTCCCACAGGAGGCCTGCACAATGATAGAAAGATCAGCATTCAATCATCGATGAAGAAGATCTTAAGAGGCCTTGACTTTCCCTGAGGGGCTGTTTTCAATTACTGTGTGTTGCAGGCATGGGAGAGAGGTGCATTTTTTTGCAGTGTAGAAGCCACTGGTAAGTGACCTCTGCTCATACAAACATCTCCTCACCCACCCTAGTTTGAGCAACTCTAGTTAAACTTATTGGGTCACCAACACAAGCAAGTTAGCAAGGCATGATTGGAAAAGCAGACTGATTGGAAAACTGAAGTGTATCACAGGAGTGGGAGAGGGACAAGAGGGGATAATGGGTTGTGAATATGATCGAAATCAATTATATGTACGCAGAAATGTCATAATGAAAACCTTTATTTTGTATAATTAATACCATTAGGAAATAGTTAGCCTCAGGTAGAAAAATTAAGATGTATTATAATCTCATCCTATGAATAAAAATGTACTCAAAATAGGTGAAGATTGAATGGAGAACCTGAAAGTGTAATTACTAGAAGAAAATGGACAGTTCTAGGATTTACTGCAGATTTAGATATGATCCCTAAAGCATGGGCCACTTGGGTCCACAGCACCTCTGTCCTGCAATGTCTGCATATTTTTCATTTGCAGTAATGATGGACCCAGAAAGTTCCTGGAAAGCTGACATTTGTTTTGGCATAGTATATAAAGTTCACCATCATAGCTCACTGGGTCTTGGACAATTACTCTTATGAACATCTTATTGATTCAATGTATTTTATATGTATAGGGATATCCAAGTTTCCTATTTCTCTTTAAGTTTTGATATTGTATCTGGACAAACACAGCATCTTCAGGAACATTATTGAAGAATAGGGTTATGTTTTCTTTGCTTTATATATTTTTCCTAATGTGCCTTTCATAGAACTTACATTACAATATTTTCTTATGTATAACTTTGCAGAAGGCTACTTTTGATTTAATTATTTTTATTTCATCAAGTATTTTGCTTGCTCACACATTCAGTTTTTTATTATTATATATTCAATAATAGTTTTTGCCTGTTTAACATCACTAGTATATGAATCTTGTCTGTTATTTGTTTTTATTTCTGTGGAAGTGGTCTGTGCTTCAATATGCTACTCTTGCACATTTAAATATAATTCCTCCCTTCCACTCTCTCTGAATCCATACCTTCAGATGGAGAAAACTGTATACCCCAACATGGCATAACTGGGTAGCACAGGTCTCAATAAAACAGCCAACTTCCTCTCTTTCAGTATCTTGGATTTTTAGTGAATTGGCCAGGTTAATTTACAGCTTTCTGCTTGCTCAATTTCCAGATAATAATGCAGATAGAGATAGACAATTTCTGTCCAATCCCAGATGTGATTCCATATATTAGAATTGGCTTATAGTTAATTTTGTCTATGTGGAGATGACATTTATTTCTTGAAAACTTACAGAAATATATTGAAATTGAAACTGTTTTTATCAAGAGCCTGAAAATATTCTTCTAAATTTCCTGAAGCAAATCTTCTTTTAAAAATAATGTGCACATATTTATTCACACATATGCACATGCATACTAGGAAATAAAGCTAAATAAAACTCCAGCATAAGGTAAATGCTGGAAGAAAATAGAATAAGAAAACAAATAGAGCAGAAAGAAAATATTTATAAAGATGACATGTTTACTGTATTCATGTCATATTTACATACACAGGAAATAGCTAGAACATGAATGATGCCTCATACTATAATTGCATGTCACAAGCTAGATGTTACTTTCACAACTAAAATCACTTTAGTGAAATGTACACTTAATGTTTTTTGCTACAAAAATGACTTTACAGTGTAACTTTACTCCTGAAAATCTTGTTATTATTCTTACAGAGTCTCTCTTTTGACCATTTCATGAGAAGTTTAATATTGCTCTATAAACTCAAAGCTGTTTTTAATTTAAACTCATTTACATTTGACCTCCACACCATAAAAATCAATATTACACATATGTCCACAAAACACAAATATTCTTTTTAAAATTTTATATCCCCAACCCCTCTCAGTGTATGGTGCATGTGTGATAGGTATGATGAATGTGTGTGTGTGTGTGTGTGTGTGTGTGTGTGTGTGTGTGTGTGTGTGTGTGGTGTGCCTCACAGGTCATGGTTGTGGAAGTCAGAGCATTAATTTCAGGAATCTGTTCTCTCTTTCTATCATGTGGGTTCTTTGGCTTGAACTCTCATCATTGGGGTTGGTGGCAAGCGCCTTTACCACTGAGCCATCTGGTCAAACCATGGATGCTTAAAGTACATAGCCTTTAATTACACTATAACTGAATTCTTCATGATGAGCATTACATCTACATCACTGAGTATGATGTCTCAGAGTATTACAGTCCTGCATGTAAAAAGACTATTAGCTATTGAATGAAGAAACATTTAATGGTAGAATACTTTGTAAATTCAGCAGAATAAAACCAACATAACTCTTGGCATTTTCCTTTAAGTAGTTGAAGATGTTGATAGAATTATGGAAAATTCCAATATGTATTTTCATATATTATAAAGAGTGACATGCAAATTATTTTGCTTGGAAAGTCTCTAATTGTGTGATTGAGCATATACCATTTGGCCTAAGATTTGAAGCAATCCTTGCTAAATATAAAAAAATTTTATTAAAAAATAAGAGGACATTATATTGAATACATAGTAAGTTATTGAATAGGTTATTAGAGTATATATTTTAAAAAATAAAATAATAAATGAACAAATATTAGTTTTAAAACTGGTAACTTTGCATTCTACATATTATCAAACCATCCAAAACAGAAAAATAAGGAAAAACATCAATAACATTGCTTTTCTCTGTCATATATTTATTATGGAATTCAGAGTTTAAAATAATATATTGAGTTACCTGTTTGAAATAGTATCAAAAGCTTGTTTGCATTAAATTAAGATATAACTGAAATTAGTTTGAGCTACTTGTTCAGAGTCTAAATATATTAGTAATCTCTGCCTCTCGACTAAGCTTGAAACCTGAGGAATCAAATTTGGGGACATGATTCACAGAGCGAAGAAGAAGAAGAAATAGCATTTTATCCTAAGTTGATTCCAACTTTGAAATTGTGTTCCATTTTAAAGTAAAAGCCCAAGTTACTGGTAATGATAAATGAACCCAGAGAACTGATACCCTTAAAGTTGGACAATCATCTTATTGCAGTTTGGGAAAACATCTGTTGGAAGGATGCTTTGTATTATTAAACAGTTTTCTATCCAGTGCTTTAAAAATTACTTATCTTAGTACAGGTATTTTTAGCAGTTTTGTGTGGTGTTACATCTAGATTCTGTCTATTATTTTATACTGATCTCTGTGTTTTTTTCCCATTTCTAATACCAAGGGAGCTGATTATGGTAACTTTATCATACTCACTTATGATTTCTTAAGAAATTTAAATAGATGGTAGAATTTCCAGTGTACTCAACTCAGTATTGGCTATTATTTTATGGTATAAATTTGATTATTGATTAAATACCTTCATTGTTACTGGTATGCCTGGGTTTTCCATTTCCTTGTGGTTTGACATATATGATATATGCCTAAGTATTTCTTTTCTTTTTATAAAAAAAAATTGTTCCCAGGTTTTTCATCACAGATATATTCTATTAAGTGAGATAACCTAGGCATAAAAGTCAAGCATTATGACTTTGTGGATTCTCAGATATTTACCACATGTGAGTTGGGAGCTGGATTGTGGTTACAGTAGCTGTCTCCAAGGAAGAAGAAAAAATTATAGGGAAAGTTTGTCCAATGGGTATGAAGCTACACGTAGATAAGAATAAAAAGTTCTACAGCACTATTGCATATTAGGATATACA
Organism: Peromyscus eremicus; assembly: GCF_949786415.1. Taxonomy (NCBI): domain Eukaryota; kingdom Metazoa; phylum Chordata; class Mammalia; order Rodentia; family Cricetidae; genus Peromyscus; species Peromyscus eremicus. The sequence continues at coordinate 34,256,206 of NC_081437.1, read as the reverse complement.
TATGTGTGTGTATGTGTATAATTTATAGTATATTTTTAAAAGTTAGACAAAATAACTTTAAATGTTTTTGTTTGTTTGTTTGTTTTGTTTTTCGAGACAGAGTTTCTCTGTGTAGCTTTGCTCCTTTCCTGGAACTCACTTGGTAACCCAGGCTGGCCTCGAACTCACAGAGATCCGCCTGGCTCTGCCGCCCGAGTGCTGGGATTAAAGGCGTGCGCCACCACCGCCTGGCTCACTTTAAATGTTTTAAACTTGAAAAATGTATACTGTTTGATGTGATGAAAATTGGGTGACCTGTTTAATAATATACATGAATTAAAATGTCTATTTTTTTTACATAAAGTTATAATGTTTAAGATACAGATACATTTCACCCAATTTAAACATTGGACCATGTGTGCGTATTCACTATATATTTCACATATATGTATAAATACATACATACACACACATATGTATTACACTGAGCAGACTCCTCCATATCATCTGTTCTGTCTTTTCTCCCCTCCTTCCATCAGTTATTTTTGTTTTCTTGGCACTTTCAGTTCTGCTCTTATATAATATATGCAGACATACTTGTATGTATCTATAAAATATAGGAAATGCCAAGGAAATAAAGCATACAGTAATTGTCTTTCTGGGAATGAATTAATTTGCTTTATATAATTACCTCCAATTTTATTTTCATTGTAAAGGAGGCATCTCAATATGATTGATTCAATTTGTTGTGATTAGGTAGACATCAACCACTTGTAATTTCCTGGTCCATCATAACACTAAAATACCAGAGACCTATGCTCTCTAGATTTATTGAGTTAGTCTGAGATTTCCATGACCCCACTGCTGCTTTGTTCCTTTGAGTATGTTCCTGGATAAATATTCTCTTCAGGAGCATGGAAAAGAATGCAGAACACAGATGGATTTCCATTTAACCGTCTGTCCTTTAATCATGTCATAGAATTATTCAGTGAATGAATATTACTATTGGGCATGTTATTTAGGCACAGAACACTTAAATCTCACGGTGAGCTGGGAGAAATGTGTGTGTGCTGTTCCCCTATCATTTTTCTTAATGAATCATCAGATAGATCTATCCTACACTCTCTTGCCACTGTGATCTTATTCTGGTGAATCTCCTATCTTTAGCCTATAATTGCTCATCCTTATCGTCATTGCTTTATTCATGTGGCTTTGCCATTGGGAAGACCATGCCCCATTGTGGCTATACAAATTTGTATACATATGATGTCGTAGAAATACAGATTTTGCTGCTGTGGTAAAAATAGCAATGATTAGTTTTTTTTGGACTCCTTCGGGATGGGGACAGGAGTGAGAAGGAAGGGTTGGATTTGGCACTAAATGAGGAAAGAGTCATAATCTAATGACGAGTGAAGAAGATCCATTCCTGAAGGAAATCACCTGAGAAACACGAACCTGACACAGATATAGTCCCTCGTGGTTGTAAAGAAATTCTAAAAAAAAATTGTTAATGTAACCAACTGCCTGTGGCTTGTGAGGTCAGGGACTCTGGAAGAAAACTTTATACTTCCACTTTTCTAACCTGATATAATTCCTAACTTCATTCTAAATATTTAAACTTTTAAGTATCCAGGTATGTGTAGCTCTCATACATTATCATCATTTACTTTTTCCTCTCTTCCCTTACTCTGAATTCAGTAGAAGGTAGAGTCTTTGTCTCTGGAAATTATATCTTAAATTTTCCTTATGTTCTTTTTACTGCACCAAACAGAATTATTTGGATCATTTGATTTAGAGCTTGTCTTTTGTGTTTGAGATTAATCTGGTTGTATGTACAGAAATAGATTACAATGCTACATGTTTGCCATTTAGTGTCTCCGCATCTGTGAGAGTTGATTAAGTGGGAGATACTGCAGGAGATACAGGGACTGGGGATGGAGGTTGTTGAGAGTAGATAAGATGAAGCACAAGCTGTGACAGTGCTGAACAGACCCTGGGTTCAGCAAACCCATCAGGTATTCCTGCAAATGCAAAGAGAGAGAAAGACCTGGGAGTTTTCCTTTCGCTTCTCACCAAGTGAAAAACAACAGAGGAATATTAAAGAGACCCAAGAACGTGAGGATTTAGAAAGATGAAGGATGTGGAGATTGGCTGATATGAATGATTATTCTGTGGAGAATGATGTGGAGAAATTAATCTAAGATGGACTAAAGTCCACTAGAGTGAAAGGGGCTTGTCAAAGAAGGTGGAAGTTTTCTATCCCATATAAAACACACCAACCAAAAAGTCTAAATGTTGCAAAAATAAAATGTGACTTGTGCTCCTAAAGAGGATATGAAGAAGCACTTTTAAGACAGATTCTCCCAGAAACTTACCTTGTTTTTGTTTGAGTGTTTAAATTTAGAAATCTGAAACTCCCTGGAATGGAGTTGTTAGGGAAAGTGCATTGATTCCACAATTACCCATTTCATTTTAGCACATCAATTTAACTCACTAAAGGTATAAATCGTACAGTATAGTTAAAATATCCCATTTGTGTGAAATCCTTCGCATTAGTTCATCTGTCATTAAAGCTCACTACAGCACTACCCATCTGGACATAGTTTATTTTCTCAATTGTGTCACATTTTAAAATGTTTGTTTAGATCAGCATGCAAAATGAAGCCTGCACGTTAAAATAGGTTGATATGAACCCCGAAGGGTCTTTATATCTTTATTTCAAACTTTTGTGTTCAGGATTAGTGATGAACAGGACCTCTGTCATCCTCTCTCTACCTCTCCCTTCCCTGTCTCTTTCTTGGCTAGATTTATTCCACAGCCCTACAGATAGCTCCTTTCTAGTCTTAGCCCACTTCAAATCTAACCTAGTTGCATAGAAAGGATGCTCAAGAGTGCCGGCAACTCAGTCTTAAGTTATTCCTGTTTTCATTATGGTAGTTCATAACTATTCCCTCAACCATCAGCTCATATACAGTCCTGTGCCTCCCTTGTCATAGTTAGCATCCTTGAAAGTGGTTCTTGAATTTGGTAAGAGACATGGGCTAAATAAGACATCATCGTTGAGGCTGTTTTTACATTACCTCAACTTATTCTAATATAAATCCCAAATTTCATGAATTTTTTTTTGAGAGAAGTAGAAGTGAGAGATGAAAAAAAAATGTAGACATCAAATATGTCCACAAAATTAAAAGACAGAGCTCCAGGAGCTGCCTGGGCCCAAGCACCATTTCATAGTAAGAGTGCGGAGAATTCAGTCAGGATGTTTTTGGGTTTTGAAATAGGTCTATTTTCATATGGTTGACACTTTAGAAACTGGTCCAGACTGGAGGAATAGATTGCCCAATATCCTCCAAACTGTTGAGTGGCAGAGCTGAAAATAAAATCTAGTTCTGTTGACAGTCGTCCTGATGCACGGGACTCAGGTATCTTCCCTTTGCAGAATGACACAGGACAGTTATGAACGCATCAGAAGGCCTAACCTGTCAGCCTGCATCCAGGCTGCTCAGGCAGAGTCGCTGGGAGAGAGAGTCTAATAGACTGTAGTGCAGAGGGAAGGCAGACATCCTCAGGCAGCATTGACTTCCTCGGTATCTTTTTGTCCTTTATTGTGACAGACACATTAATGGCAAATCTGAGGCTTTTTTTTTTTTTTTTTTTTTTTTTTTTTTTTTGTATCAGGTTAGGGCGATGATTGTTCAAAAGCTCATTAGCAATTTATGAAGAGCAGTGAAACTCATTTTCCCTTAATGTGAAATCACTTCAACTTGTCACCAGAGGAAGAATTGTGGAGAAGCAAATTGACCACATACTGATTCATTCTTTTGTTTAAAAAGAAGAAAAGAAAAATTCACATGAAAGTATCTTTCAATAATAAGATACATATAACACTCGGTCAGAATTAAGCCCTGGCTAATGCGATTTTCTAAATTGCACAGTTTTGTTTTTTTTGTTTTTGTTCTTTTCTCATTTTCCTACTCGGGTGCCACTGAGATGGACTTTTTTATTGAAGCTACTGAAGAGCCGTTGGAGGTCTTTGGCTCAGTCTTTCATTAAAGCAATTAAAGACTTTGGGGGAACAAATGAACCCAAGCCCAGGATGGAGAGCAGAAATGCTTAGGAAAAAGGATAAAAGGATACATGGGCCTTTCTTAGTTGTGGCTTTGAATCTTAGTTGCTGTCCTGTTGCCTCAAAAATTAGCGGTTGTTACATGATCAGACCTTCTCTTTAGGCTAAGTGTCTGAAGACACGCTATTTCAGTGTGCACTGTGTGAGGTTATTAGATAGATGCCCAGAATGGAGTTGAATTAGCTGTTCCAGATAACTGCCCAGTTGCTCTGCCTAAGAAGCAAAAGGTATGAACAGAGTGAGCAGGCACTGTGTTCTGTGTGCGGTCAGCTGTTACTGTCTCACTTGGGGAGATTACATCTGAATCGAAAGCCTTTCAAACTTGTTTTCATAAAACTCTCTCTCTCTCTCTCTGTCTCTCTCTCTCTCTCTCTCTCTCTCTCTCTCTCTGTCTCTGTCTCTGTGTGTGTGTTTGTGTGTGTGTGTGTGTGTGTGTGTGTGTATGTGTATGTGTGTTACTTGATCGATTAGCCCAGGGCCAGCTAATTACTTTATCCACTAGGAACACAACACCATGGTTTCTGCTCTTATTGAAGGTGAAGATTTAATCACTGGGAAAAAAGGCTGTTTTTTTCCCATTATCATTCTTCAGCATGTATGAAATAAGTAAATCTTTGGATTGTGTTGAAATGCTTTTAAAAATTATTCCTTAAGTTGTTGATGAATTTAATTTTATTCATTGATACATAAATTATATTTTATTTTCTTTTTCCAAACAATTTGCATATCATATCTAAGGAACCATCTTAAAAATACAGAGAAAGCTTTATATTTAATTTTTTTTAATCATTGAATTTTGGTTTGGAGTTAGGATGGAATTTCAACCAATTTCTTATATGGCTCCAAGCATCCTTTCATCATATTGTTCTGCATATTTATGTGTAGTAGTGTTCTCAGCTGTGGGCGACCAGCTTCCCCCTTTTACAGGGTTTCTATGAGGAGGAGAGAGGCATAAGGAATTAGTAGATAGAAAGATAGTAGAGATGAGACAAACAGAAATACAGGATAGCTTCAGGAGGACCTCGATCAAAATCCAAGGGGTCCCTATTGTTTCTTCAAAAGGGCTTTTTATAGGAATGCCAAGGGGCAGAGCAAAAGCCCTCCTCTTGCTAGATCAAAGCACACTGCGCATCCAAGTGTAGATCCTTCCAAACACCTGGTAACCATGCACGTGGTCAATCCATCCCCTTATGCAGCCCTGCTGGGTAAAGCAAGCTCAGATATCACTAGGAAACCTCTGTTGGCTCCCATACTCAGCATTGTTGATTACAAATCAAACCAATGACCACCTCTGATGAACACTAAATATAATCTGCGTCCTTTTGCAATAAATACTCAGTAAATATTTAATTCTTTATGTAAAGTGAACGAACACATTCTTCTCATTAGTGTGCTAATTTGATTCTCCATTTTTTTTTTTTTTTTTTTTTTTGATTTTTCGAGACAGGGTTTCTCTGTGTAGCTTTGCGCCTTTCCTGGAACTCACTTGGTAGCCCAGGCTGGCCTCGAACTCACAGAGATCCGCCTGGCTCTGCCTCCCGAGTGCTGGGATTAAAGGCGTGCGCCACCACCGCCCGGCCTTGATTCTCCATTTAATAAATGATAAAATAATATTAATACCAAGTAATTTATTAAAGTGGGTATAATTTATTATGAGTGAAAGTTTGACTTACCTGTTTTATTTTTTATTTAAAATTTCTTTTAGATGCAACATATTTTGATATCATTCCCCTCCCAAAGTCTTCTCAGATCCTCTCAACCTCCCTACACACACAACTTCATGTTCTTTCTGTCTCTTAAAATCAAAAACAAAAACAAAAGCAAAACAAAAAACCAAACAGTTACCCAAATGAAATGAAACATAAGCACACTAAAAATAATCCTAGACTAATTTGTGTTGGCTAACTATTCTTGGACACGGGACCTCCTGTGGAGTTTGGTTGATATACGCATTGACACTCCTCTGGAGAAATCTGGTTTTTGCTTTCCCAGCAGGCATCAATTACCAACTGATTCCTGGTTGGGGAGCGGGAGGAGTTTGTGTCTTCTTCACATTTTCAATGCTGGGATTTTGTCTGGTTTGTACCTGTGCCGGTATTGTGTGTGCTGCCACAGTCTCTGTGAGTTTGTGTGAGCATCAGCCCTACTGTGTCTGGAAGACGCTGTTTCCCTGGAGTCAGCCACCCCATCTGATGTTTACAATCTATCTACCCTCTCTTTCACATAAATCTGTGAGCATCGAGTTGGAGAGTTTGATAAAGACACCACATTTAGGGCTGAGTTCTCCAAATCCGCTCTCTGCACATTGTCCAGTCATGGGTTTCCATGTTAATTACCATATACTTCAAGAAGATGAGATCTGAGATATGTTATGTTCTAAATATCAATATGCCATTAAGAATAACTTTATTCCTTTAGTATAATAATAATAGTAGTTGTTCCCCTAGGGCTGGAAAATCAAATATAATGGTCCAAAGAGAGACAAGGGAATTAAGAATAGGATTAAATAGGAAATAGGAGGCCCGGGTAAAACAGAGAATCTGAAGGGAGAAAACTAACACTAAGGGCTCTTTGAAAAGTCCCAAGTCAACGTACTACTGTAGAAGCTTCCTAACATATGCACATACATGAAAGAAATTTAAATGCAGTCAACACATAATGGGGGAGACAATGCTCCCATCAGACATTTTATGCCGCCAAGTGAAACCTCCAGTGCCAGGAATGGGTTACATCTTCTTGAGTCATTGGCCAAAATATTCCCATAGATCCCTCTCCTCCTAACCATCACAGGCTCTTTCCAAAGCTCTTGGTAACTTCCTATGACGTGAGGGTAAGTCCTATTGTTGAAGACACAGCTCTCACTTTTGCCATAAAACAGAAAGAAATAGAGCTAGTGCCCAACTAGTGTCTTTATTACAACTTAATAGCATTCATGGTATTCATGAAGGTATTTTACATGCTACCTCAGGGGAAAAGCAATCATTAAAGTCACTCCACTACAGACTGTGTAACATACAACAGAGACCCACATGCAAGATACACTAGTGAAATAGTAGCCCAAATGTTATAGGAGCAATCAACCACTTTTTACAACCGAATTTAATGCTTACACCATGAGATAGAACACATCCTGCCACTGTTAAGATGGTCAAGAACCTGAAGCTAGCTCTCTACCTGTTTTAAGTATCTTTGTACACATGGTTATTTAAATTTTTCTCAGGCAAAAGTGTGTCATGAGTGAAACAAGTTTAAGAAAACCTGAGCTGGATTGTAGGAAAATTATAAGACCCAGGCATTGCTGATGACAGTGTAACAGGTAGTTGCTATGACAACAGATTGCTGATTTTTCAAACAATCAAATATACCATATGAACCTATCACCCAGTGATTTCATCAAGGTACATGTCCCCTGAAGCTGAAAATAGGAATTGTAGCAGATGTTTGTACAATGATGTTGATCACAACAATATTCATAATTGCAAAATGTTGAACCAACTCAATGTATAGCAACAGGAATATAAAATATCACAAACAGATTGTGGAATACAAGATGGAATAGTATTCAGCTCTAGAAATGAATAATGTTTGAACACATACTACGACATGAAGGGGGTTTAAAAACATTGCCTTGAAAGATGTGCAGTTAACAGATTCAAGAACATCTTGTAGAATACCACTTACATGAAATATGTAGAATAAGAAACTTGTTGAGACAACCTGTGAAAAGATTGCCAAAGACTTGGAGTAAGGAATGAGCACATAATGCTAAATAGGCCCAGGGTTTCTGTCTAGGTGACACAATTTTCTTTTAGAAAAAGACAGTAGTAATTGTGACACAACATTGTGGCTGTAACTAATTCTAATGAATTAGTTTGGTTAGTTACACTCAGAAATAGTTAAAATTCACAAATTCTATGGTATATAAGCTGCAACAGTAAAAAAAAATTTGTTTGCATATTTCAATTTAAAAATCCATGTTGAATCACTTGGTGTTATCTATTGAATTTATTGTACTTCATGCCTCACTATCTATGATTTCATTAAACATGCCCAACAAAGAACTCTTTTTCTAGAATTAATAGTGATAGTCTTTGTGTATATCACTGTACATACTTTATGTATATACTGTGGAATATACTCTATGAGCAAATATAAGTACATACAAAAATGTGTATATAATATGCTGACATATTATATACATGTGTCTGTCAGGTGAGCTCTAGGCATAAATGAAGCATATTTTATCAAGGACAATCAAAGTCAGTTTATGATTCTTGGTGACAGTTCCTGATACAAATCTGTGGGGGGGGGGATCCATTCTGGTGTGTGATAATATGGAGTTCTGACAGTGTTGTAATATTTTCATATTTATTTTTGCTTCAACACAATTTTAAATAGAATTAAAGAAATAAAAATATACCATGACCATCACAATGAATAAAATTATTATTTCACTCATTTCAACATCATGCCTAAGAGACCAATGTGGTTACATCAGTCAAAAGCAATTATGAGTTTTTGCTGGGATTTTGGGGAGGGTTAAATTCAGTGAACTTTAAATCTTATCTACAGCATACCTCAAAACATGCTTATGAGAGCAAAATGGGAGAACAGCATGATTATTAAATAGCAGGCAATAATGGCAGACTACAGGCATGGGTGGCTTTAGGTTAACAGGAAGTCATGCCTACAGGTGTGAAACCAAGTTACTAACTCCTTAGTGACAACACAAGGCACATTTTCTCATCTCTTCTGTTTGAGGTGAACATGGCATTCAAAGATGGGATCCTTTTGTGACTGTTAACTCACACAGCTTTTGAACATAGAAAGGTGGCAGTTTAAGAACAATGCAGACCTGGGATGATGTTTTGAATTTCATAGACTAGAGGTAAATTACACTATACTATCTTAGGCATCACAATAGCAAGAAGATAGACAATAACAACTAGCAGAATTAACCTCAGGTCCAGTAGTTGATCCTTAGCACTCATGCCAATCGATCAACAATCACCAACAATTTACTATAGTTGCCTTGCCCTCTGATATACAACGCAGATTCAGAATTTTTCCCATAACTGTCTTTTTATACTGTAACCAGATATATTGAGAATTGTGTTTTTCTCTATAATAGCTCTCATTGGAAGAAAGGAAAGAGCAAATAAGCTGTCTCTCCAAGGAGTTGTCTTTAGAGGTAAGAATAAAGAAGCAGATAGATTAAAATTCAGCACCGTTGGCAGTGGAAAATAAATACTCTTTAAGCAAATAACCATTTGCTCCTCAGTAATGTTTGTTGACCCCAGATGACCCACCAAATGAATGGTAAATTGATATATAAACTAAGAATATTGGCCGTTAAAAGTAGCATCCTGGTTGAATTATGAAACGATTAGACTGCTGAAGGGACATTAGATCCAAGACCCATACAATCGATTGCCAAGTGAAACGAACAAGTATGCCTTGCTAGTAGTTTTGCCAGTAACTGAGAAGACAGAAGTAGAATTTCACTAGGTTGAAAAGTGAAAGGACATTGGGCATGATGAAGATACTGAACATGGATGGTTCCTGTGAGAGGTTAGCTTTCATAGAACATACAAAAGAAGATCATTTCATAGTGATGTGTAGCTATAATGAGAGTCGATATATGTGTTAGAACAGCCACAATGGAAAACACATAAGTTGGCCAGTTTAATGTCAAATTGACATGAGCTAGGGTCATCAGGAACGAGGACACCTCTATTGTGAAAATGCCTCCATAAGATCAGGCTGCCAGCAAGCCTGTAGAGCATTTTCTTTATTAAGGCTTGATGGGGGAGGGTCCAGCCCATTGTGGGTGGTGCCATCCGTGGACTGGTGGTTCTGGGCCCTATAAGATAGCAGCTTGAGCCAGCCTGGAGGACAATTCAGTAAGCTGTACCTCTCCATGGATGTTGCACATGTTCCTGCCTCCAGGTTCCAGCCCGGTTTGCGTTTTTGTCCTGACTTCCTTAGATGATGAACATTGATATGGAAGTAAGCCAAGCAAACCTTTTCCTCTACAAGTTGCTTTTGGTCATGATGTTTTATCACTGCAATAGAGTCCTCATTAGGACTGAAATTAGTGCTGGGATTGTGGGGTACTGCTGTGACAGACGTGATTGTGTGTTTGGGTGAGGAATAGGGAAGGGCTTTGGAACTTTGGACTAGAAAAGACATTGTGTGTTAAAGAGCCCAGTGGGATGCTCTGTAGGAGCTTGCAAGATAAAAATGTTGATGACAGTGCAGATAATAGAGGCCTGGCTTGTGAAGTTTGAGAGGGAAGTAAGGACTCAATCAGGCCTTTTGTGTGAAAAATCTGTGGTGTCTGGTCAGTTGGAGCTGAATTATTGGCTGTGATTAACAAGAGACCAGAAACACTGAAGTAAAACCTTTGCTTCCCTGGGACAATGGATGTTGGTCAGCTGGAGCTGAAGAATTGGCCGTGAAGAGAAAGAGACCAGAATCATTGAGGTGAATCTTCTGGGAACTGCATTTAACACTCAGCCCACAGAGGCTGTGTTCTAGAGGCGGCCAAGGTTGTGCCACATGCTGGCAGTTGAACTTGGCAGGGTAAGAGTCACCCAGGTGGCACTGGTTTTGAAGGCATGAAGAGGTCATTGGGAGCAGCTGAGGCTTGGCACTGTGTGAGAGGACTGGAGTCCTTGCAGAGAGCCCAGGAGAGGCTATTGGTGGAAGTGCAGCCCAGTTGCAGCAAAAAACCCTAGCATCATGGAGCTGCCAGTACTGTGGGCTGACCACCAAGGATATTACCAGGGTTGGAGTGGAGCTTGCCAGAGCATGGAAGACAAGCTGTGTGTGCTGCCGAGGGTGGAGCCAGACAGGTGAAGCGACTCTAGTCCCATGGAGGAGCCCAGAAAACAGTGAGTGAATCTCAGATGTGGAATATTGAGTTGTTTACACAGCTGGAGTTTGGTTTTGCTTTGCTTTGATTGTGATTGTGCCCTGGTTCTTCTCTCTTGAAGTAAAGTATTTCCTTCATTTTTTATTTTATAGGAGGCCACAGTTGAGAGAGCTTAAAACTTTCAAAATATATTTTAAAAAAAAGAGGTTTTGGAGTGTTTAGAGACTTTAGATTTTAAGAGTCTGGATATTTTTAGAGAGACAACTCTTAATGTGTTTGAATTTGTAAGGTGGCGGGACTTTTTTAAATTGGGAAAATGACTTTATATTTTGATGTCTTTATCAATGTGTGACCTTGGGGAAGAAAAAGAAAGAAATACTGTGGCTTAAGAATGATATGTGGGTGTGTAAAGTTGACAAGGGGTTTATGTGAACTTGATACAAGCTAGAGTCCTCAGAGAGCAGGGAGCCTCAGTTGAGAAAATGCCTCCAAAAGACTCTCTGTATGCAAGCCTGTAGGGTATTTTCTTAATTAGTGATTAATGAGGAAGGGTCCAGCCGGTTGTGGGTGGAGCCATCCCTGGGCTGGTAGTCCTGGGTTCTATGAGAAAGCAGGCTGAACAAGCCATAGAGAGCAAGCCAGTAAGCAGTTCCCTTCATGGCCTGTACATCAGCTCCTGCCTCCAGGTTCTTACCCTGTTTGAGTTCATGCCCTGGCTTCCTTCAATGATGGACCACAATATCTAAGTGTATGATGAACAGCGATATGGAAGAGTTAGACAAACACTTTCCTCCCCAGGTTGCTTTGGTCATGGTGTTTCATCTAAGCAATAGTAACCCTAGGACACCATCCTAAGAAGATAAACTAATGGGATATTCTGAACAATTGTAAACAAAGGGATCCATCACCCAAGTCTCATTTGAAATAGGTCACTTGTTAACATTGTGCAAGTGTCCACGTAGGACACAATGCTTGAAGGGTATAAACTGTACATACCCTACTGCTAGTTTGTATCTTTCATTCTTTTTGTTTGTGTTTTGTGTTTTTCAAGACAGAGTCTTGTCTGTGTAGCTCTGGCTGTCTTGAAACTCACTCTGTAAACCAGGCTAGCCTTGAGTTCAAAGAGATCTGCCTGCCTCTGCCTCCAGAGTGCTGGGATTAAAGGCATGTGCCACCACCACCTGGCTTTTATTCTTAATATAGACAAATTATGAGTAATTTATTGCAGTAAATTTTACACACCTCAGGTGATGATAGACCTTGTATTACTTTGAGCACTAATAACAGCATATAGCTATTCAGGCTTTCTGAGGCTTTGGGTAATTATAATTAAAAAAGATCCACAAGCATCCTTAGTGCTATACAGTGAAAAGTCTGGATATAGAATGGATAGTATTATATCTTTGCCAGGTAATAGCACTAGCTTAATTCTGGCATAGCCCCAGTGTTTTCAGTACCTTTCCATGTGTTTCCTTTCCTTGGAAACAAATCTAAGTGGACTCTTACCTTCAGAGGTTACCATCATGGTGGACAAAGTAGACAACATGACTAGGCATCACAGAGGGTGCACAAATTTTGGAAAAGCAGAGTAATGCCACCTTCCTGGAAAATGAAATGAATGTGCATGTGTGTACTGTGTGAGCTCTGCAGAGTAATCAGAGAGTCTGACACGAACAGCAGAAGATCTACTAAATTCTCCAATTCTCAAACACCCTGATCTGATAGCACTGATAAAGGAATTTAACTAGGTTGTAAGATGCATAATCAACTCGTTTCATTTCTATGTAAAAACAAGTAATACAATATCATTTCACTGTTCTCTAGATGAGATGGTCACAAAATATGGGACAACCTACTTTTCAAATATGTGTCCAAATATGTAAGTGACAGGTGCACAGAGATACATGTATTTAAAACCAGAAAGCTTATTCTGTATCTTTTTATTAACTGTTATTTTGGCCAACTTACATAGGAACTCTACTCCTTATAATTTATGTTAGCAGTGGATTTAAGATTATGTAAAATGTCATTGTATCAACTCATGATAAACTATGTTTAGATATCCATACATAAATTGCAAATCTGCATATTAACCAATCCTGATGCAAAGAAAACAGTTTCTTGCTGTGGAATAATCCCTTTGTATATTTTAAAGATTTGTCAGTTGAATGGGTTTAACAAAAAAACTGGCTGGCCTGTAGCCAGGCAGGAAGAATAGGTGGGACAACCAAACTAAGGATGCTGGGATGAAGAAAGGCAGAGTTAGAGGAGTTGCCAGTAGATTCAGAGAGACAAGATGGGTTAGTGGCACAGCCATGTCTGAATGGAATGGCAGAAGTCATAAAGCCAGCACAGCTGCTTGACAGAGATCCAGCAGAGCTGAGCCAAATGATGGCTGCCATGTCACCTTTGGTTTTCATCTCCACCTGTTACATACTTGAGGGACTTTTAGTATTTGTATAATTTGGGGATATTGGATTGATGGAAAATTTCTTATGAATCATTTAGGCCTTCTCCCAGGAATGCTGCTTCTAAGCTACCCCAAGCCAGTCATGAACATCTATTTCTCCCTCCCTCCACTTTGAGGGAGATATCCTTGTCTACTTGAAGTTCTTCCTTAATGCCTTGGAGGTTGTGACACATAAAGAAGCCAGAGGTCTCCTCATGAGGCTATGAGACATTCTTGAAACATCTGTCCCTGTACTTACTCAGGAACAAGATATTCAAAACAAAGTAAACTTAAAAAAGGTTGACAAGATTCGGTGGGCTAGAGGAGTTGGCCACAGTTCAGATTACAAGTCTTTTCCCAGTGTACACTCAAACAATTACTTAGCATATGCCTCTGCTCTACACAAAAACATATTGATGAGCAAAATATCGAGTGGAAAGATAATAAAAGAATGAGATGTCAGGACCTCCCTTTCTTAGAAAAGTTAGCACATACAGAGCTACTGTGATGTTATATGACCAAGGAACAACAGGGTGCCAAGATTAGACTTATAAACAAATTTTATGAAGACATAAATGTGAACATTGTATTATGCCAGCATTTGAATAATAACTGCAGCAGCTTTGGCCTAAGGATTTTTCTGTGGCACTCTGATCACTAAGAGTTAATAATACATTGCTTACAACTTGGCAATTTGCGTGGGCTGGCTTGGAGATTTTGTTTTGGTCTAGCTCCCTTGAAGCAACCAAAGCAACCAGCCTAAGAACAGGCTGCCATTTGCCTCTAGATTCTTAAAAACTGGACTGTGGGGTTTATGAGTAAAAATGATAACTTTATTAATGATGTCAAAACTTGAGAGAAAATGATTGGAAATGATAAATCTAATCTGTCATAGTTTATTAATGATGACCAAAAGATGAGCAAAAAGAATTGAAACACATGACCAAAACAAAAAAATGATATGATTTATGTTTTGGAACGTCATGAATGTATCCCTGATTACCAAATTCTGCATAAATAAAGAAGCACTCTAGCTGCTACTCAGTCAGGCTGCAAGATTCTCCTGACCACCTTGGCCTAGCTCACCTCCTTCTCTCACCAACTCCTTACATCCTTTGCTGGCATCTGTCCTGCAGGGGATGGCTCCCATCAGAGTAGGACAACCCATACCGAAATGTGCTTCTTCTCTGTCCATGTCCCCTAAAACAAAACTAATAAGTATCCCATGTCTCATTCCTACTGTTGCTGCTCTTGCATCCACCCATCTTCAGACCCTGCCCTCATGTGTAGTTGGACTCTGGCAGGTTAGTTTAAATGTAAGAGTTGGCTTGTAACAAGCCTGAGTTATTGGCCAAGCATTTGTAATTAATATAAGCCTCTGTGTGGCTACTTGGAGTTGGTGGCTGGGAAAGAAAAGTCTGCCTACACTTTTCAAATCTGGAGGCAGAAGAGTCTCTGTTTACTGTGTTTCAAAATTGCAAAGGCTACTAGATTTCTTTCATATACAGGCAAGAAGAAATAAACTGACAAGTACCACTAAATGATGTTAACAAAGGTGCTTAGAAGCTGATGTATGTTATCATTAATGTCTCCTCTCTGCTGCTCTGTCTAGCAGGCAGGGATGAAAACCTTCTCAAGCTGGCCATCATCTGTCACTATATGACAATTACAGTCCTCTGTTCTGGTTTTCCGACCCAGAATGGCTCCCACAGATGGTGGTAGTAATTGGCATTATCCTGTAATTCATGCTTCTGTGATGCTTCCCTACATGTTATTAGTAATGAAATAGCAAACATATGCGAGGATACATCACCCTGGTAAGATAGAACAGATTCGGGGAGAAAGTTTTATGTGATGATTAGGACAAAAGCTTCCACCCAAACTTTCTAGGCTTCAAAGTCATTTTAGATATGTAATTTGGGAAATAATATCACTTGTTACAGTTTTGGGGAGTTACATAAAATCAGTATTGCTGTAACAATGTGTAGATTCTGTAGGTAAGATAGCACTTAAATTCATTCCTGCTTGTTGTAACCTTATTTCCTCTTTGGGAGAAATTTTTGTATTACCTGAGAGCTTTGTATATTTATATAATGTATATTGATCTTACCTAATCACCATTACCTGCCTTCAACTCTCCCTAGTGCCCCACAACTCATCTCCCTCCCTATTCCATGTGATATTTTGTTATTAATAGACTGTGGAATCAAATTTGTACTTCTCATGTGCACAGGGGTATGTGCCTTGGTATATTTCTCTATTATTATTTTATTATTATATTTCTCTATTTTTGTTTAAGTTTCATTTAAAAATTTTCATTTAATTTCATCATATTCTTTCCCTCAGGAACATAGTGCCTACCTGGAGAATGGTTGATATACCCAGTGACATTCTACTTGAGAAAACTGGTTTTTTTCTTTCCCAGCAGGTATCAATTGGATATAGATTCTTGGTTAAGGGGTAGAATTTGTGTCAACTTACTATTGTCATTAGTGGAATTTGGTCTGTCTTGAGCCTCTGCGGGTCTTGTATGTGCTGTACAGTCTTTGAATTAATATATGTATCAGCCTTTTTGTGTCTGGAAGATGCTTTTTGTTGTTGTTGTTGTTGTTGTTGTTGTTGTCTACCACATCTGGCTCTCACACAGTCTTTCAGCCTTCTATTCCAAGTAGATCCCTGAGCCTTGAGTGGACAGGTTTCATAGAGGCATCATCACTCTTAGGGCTGAGTACTTCAAAGCATCTCACTCTATGAACTTTCTCCAGTTGTGGGTATCTTTGTTAATTACTATATAGTGCAAGAAGAAGCTTCTCTGAGGATTGAACAGGCTCTTCTATATGGGTATAGGAATATGTCATTGGAAATCAATGTATTGCTATGTTCCTTTAGCAGAATAATAATAGGTTTTCCCCTAGGCTCGTGATCTATATAGTCTCAGTTTCTTGGTAAATAACAGTAAGTATCAGTGTCACGTATGAGTGTGGGCTTTAAATCCTATCAAAGAGTAGTTGGTTATTTCCATATCATTTCTGTCACCATGACACCAGTTTATCTTAACAGGCAGGTCTCAGTTGTAGGTCACAGGGTTTGTAGCTGAGCGAAATTGATGATTGATTTCTCATCCAGTAGCTTAGAACGTATCTTCTTGAACATTGAACACTAGTCAGTAAGTGTTCAGCTTCTACTTGGGCACCAGCTCAATTTCTCCATGTTCTATGACATAAATAATAAATAATTGTTCTTCAGCAACAGAACCTTACCAAAAAGACAAAACCTACATGATTACCTCATCAGATACATAAAATGTCCTTGACAACATACAAAATCCCTTCTTGATTAGTCATGGAGAAATGAGGGATAAAAGGGACATACCTCAACATAGTAAAAGCAATTGACAGCAAGCCCACAGACAAAATTATTCTAAACAGAGAGAAATTCAAAGCATTTCCATTAAAATCAGGAGCAAGACAAGGATGTCCATTCTCTTTATACCTATTCACTACAGTACTTAAGGTCTTAGCTAGAACAATTGGACAATTGAAAAAGATATCAAATAGGAAAGGAAGAAGTGAAAGTTTCCTTATTTGCAGATATTCTTTTATACATAAAAGACTCTACCAAAAAACCTCTATCGCTCATAAACGCCTTCAGCAAGGTAGGATACTATTCATATATATATATAGTTTTCTTAAACTCTTATAAATAGCCTCATTTATAAACATTTGAATGAGATATATAAGAAGTCAAATGTTGTTTTGAATCAATGAATAACTGAATAACTGAGAGTCACCCTGTCTATCAATATATAAAGATATAAAGAGTTTCATTGAACCCCACTAAACTCACTAACATGTCACATATCTGAGTTTTGTCTGTGATTAATGATTGAAAAGATCTCTACCTTTGGGAATTGTAATCATGTATATGCTTTCATATGACAGGCAAACTCTGATAAACATCTTTCATTACCATAAAATTGAATTTCATGTAACAAGGGTTAGGAATTCCAAGAATAGGGACTCAAAGATCTTCTCTTACATTTACTTTTGTTATTTTTTTTGTTATGTCTAGGGTGTCTTATGAATCTATGGTTATGAAAAGAGATTTGTTGAAGAGCAGTTGCATTACCAAAGCAAAATAAAAAACAGTACCTTCAGCATCCTGAAAACAGGAGCCCGAGACTCTGAATATCTGTTTTGCTAGCTGGTTAGCATTAGCTGCTTCATCACAACTTTATTGGTAAATATTATGAATTATGAATTTGTCTATGGTTTCCTTCTGGAGCAAATAATCTCAATGTATGCACTGAGAGGGTATCGTAAATCACTAAGTGCAGCAACTGACTATTTTCTACTTTCTAATCAACACTAACTACCTGGCCTCATTTTTCTTATACTACATTCTTAAAATATCATTACTCTTTTGAATTCTTTGCCCATGGCAAGAAAGATTTATGTTTTCCCACCATTCACCTTGATAATGACAATTCTTCCCCAAGGGGGGAAAATACTTTAGTGGTGATATCATGCTTTCTGTGACACCATAATGACAGAGTGTCTACCTAGAAAATGACAATGTGAGTCACAGCATAATTTCATTTAAATAAGAGCATTGTCGGCCATGGGGCAGATCAGTATTCATCTGTTGGTTTCTACTTGGCTCCTGCCTTGAGTTCTTAAATTGGGTTATCTTGATGAGGGACTGTAACCTGTAAGGTTAAATACACCTTTTCCTCCATAAGTTGTTTTTGGTCAATGTTTTATCACAGCAACAGAAAGAAATGAGAACAAAGTCCCTGAACTGCCAAAGTCTGGATGCTATTCAAACATAGGATACAGTCCTCCAAAACCAAGTGGCCCCACTGTCACCCAAAGAAACCAGCAGTCATTGCTTTCTTGAGTTCTGTAAGGCATCCTTTTGTTAGTTACATTTCTGCTTACACTGACAAAATGCCTGACAGAGAAATCTGAGGAACAAGGATTAGAAGGTAGACTCCATCATGGAAGGACGTCATCACAGCAGGAATGTGAGACAGCTTTTCACTCTGCAGCCACAGCCAGGACACAGGTACAGATATGAATGCTGGTACGTGGCCCACTTCTCTCTCCATGTTAAATCTCATACTCCACCCCATTCATGATGCTCACATTCAGCATAGGATTCTGTCTTCAGATAACCTTTCTGTGTTTCTCCTCCCTCCCTTCCACTTCCCACTCCCCCCTCCCCCCCACAGAGGCAAACACAGGCACATTTCCATAGTGACTGAAAATGTCAATCTAACAATGGAGACTAACCTTCACTCTTTCTTACTTTGACCTCGCTGGTGTGTCCTTCCCACTGTGGTCATATGTGTAAGCTTTTGGTTTATAAAGGGCTAATACCAGGCCATTGCTCCAGGAACTTTGCTGAGACTCCTGCAACTCATGTTCGTGTAGTGCATATGCTTTATGATATTTTATCATACAAAACAGTGACTTCTATTTGCATGTATTTTGTTTTACTATGTGAATTGATTCTCAGAAGCTTTGCATATAGTATCAATACTTTTAACAACTTGGCTCTAAAGATATTCTCTCTCTCTCTCTCTCTCTCTCTCTCTCTCTCTCTCTCTCTCTCTCTCTCTGTGTGTGTGTGTGTGTGTGTGTGTGTGTGTGTGTGTGTGTGTGTTTATGATACTTAGCTTCTGTTGTCAACTTGACACAAACCTAGACATGCCTGGAAAAAGAGAATCTCAGATGAAAAAAGTGCTTCCATCCTATTAGCTTATGAACAGGTCTTCAGGACATTTTCTTTTTTCTTTTTGATTTTTCAGTTGATATAGGAGGCCGTGAGTGGTGCCATCCCTAGGCTCCAGGGCTGCATATAAAAGTTGACAGAGAAAACCAGTAAGTAGTGTTCCTGCATAATTTCTCCTTCAAGCTCTTGGTTTGAGTTCCTGCCTTGGTTTTCCTATGTGACTGACAAGAATCTGTAGGACAAATAAACACTTTTCTCCATGAGTTGTATTTTTTCAGCCTTCCATCACAACAGAGATGTAAACTAGAAATAGGCAGACAGATAGACAAATAGATCGATAAATACAATTTCCCTTTAAATAGGCAAAATATTTAGTAGAGCTTACCAACTGGTTCTCACGGTTCTGTGCTGGGTGAGGATTTTGACCAGCTCGTAACTACACTCAATGTTGTCACTTTCTTTCCTCTAATAATGAAAGAAGGTACCCATGAGTCTACCACTGAGACAGTTAGGAAAACTAGCCATTTTCAGATGAGGCAGGAATACTTCCAAGCATGTACATAGTACCTAACCAGTAATACATGCTTTAGTTAACCAGTAATACATGGTTTAGCTTCTTATCACTGCATAGCAAATTACCATCGCCATGGACCTTCAGCTCACTTAGCTGTATTGTCATAAGAATTTGTAAATTAGAACTCTGGCATGAGCTTGTCTCAATATGAAGCAAAGACAGCATTCCCTTAGTAGCCTTGGCACATGATCTCATCCTTGGCTTTTCCAGCCTCCAGAGGTTGCCTTTTCCCTTGCAGCTCTCAAGGGAGTAACACCTAATCAAGTGTCTCCCTGGGATGCTTGATTCTGATGCCAGTTCTCCCTTATAAGGCCTGCTCATTCCACTGGGTCCATGCACCATCAATGATTACGCCTCCATCTCAAGGTCATGAGATAAGAGAACTTCATTGCATCTGTAACAGTATCTGTTTGCTGTGCAAATGCACTTGGTCCCAAGTCTGGGAGATACAGGAATACATGTCAAGGAGGAGTGTTATTCTATATGCTGCAGTCTTACCAGGCCAAATCCTTCCTGCAACTCACATTTATAAATTGTCTATCATATGCCAAGGTCTGTTGTGTTGTGCAAAGGGTTCTGTGAAGACTGGAAGCACGAAGTGAGGGAGACACAGATTCCAATGGGGGAAGATTATTAAGTCTGAAATAAAATCACTCTGCAATACACTGGCTGGGGTATTACAAGATAAAAAAAGAGAAAGGATTGGCTAAAGAGAATGTTTCCAGCTGGTTTGTGTTATCGAGCAGTTTACATGCTAATGACCATTCACATTACATTGCTAAAAGTTAGTTGTCATCCATGTTTAAAACAATTCCAGGAGCCAACCTCCCCCACCCCCAACAAGTGTTAGAGATTGGGCTGCAGTACACATTCCTTCTTAGATGAGAATATCCTCAGATGAGGTGCACAGTCTATTTTTCTATAACTAGGAGCCAAAGATACATTCCTGTATGAGGAGGGGAACTACAAAGTAAAGTACTCAGAATGCATTGAAAGAACACACCCAGTGGGTGAGAAGGAGAATACAGTTAGAGCAGCATCAATATGGCTACAGGCACTTAGTGGGTTCCAGCTGTCCCTGGCTGCAGGTGGACAAACTCACAAAGCTTGAGCTGCTGCTCAAGTTTCATCTGGGGAGGTAATGGAGTGCCTGCTGGTCACCCATGTCCCAGTCTTGTGAATACAAAGTATTTATGTAATATAATCATTGGGAAGTAGGCCAGTGCAGCAGAAAGCAAAATAGATTCCTTTAGACTCCACAAGATGGCTAGTTGATACAGCCGATATGCCTCTGAATCACTCAATGAAGATAACGCAAACATAACCATGCTTTATTTTTAGAGTATTTTAGGACATCTTGTTTCCCAGTATTCATCTGCATCATACTTTCCTCATAGATCGCTTTTATCATTTTATGTCCTTTCATTTTTCACCAAATCTCACACACCCACACTGTCAAAGAATCGGGATTTTTTTTTTCTTAGAACCTAGGCAATTTTATGTAAGAAGGGTGAAATAAATATGTACTGCATAATGAACATCTTAACAATCAGAATTACAAGCTCAAAATACTAGCGGAGTTTTCTCCAAGTAATAGAGACTCTGTCGTTACTTTTTTGCCCTTATGTTGTGTATATAAAAAAAAATAGATAGACTGCATATAGCACCAAAGTCAAATCAGCCTTTCATCCTTGAATCTCTTTGCATTAAAATGATAAAAATAGGTGAGCAGAATTGCTCAGGAGGTAAAGGCATTTGCTGAGAAAGTCTGGTGACCTAATTTTAACCTGGAACCCGTGTGTAATGGGATGGGCTAGGAGACTGCAGGAGATACCCTCTGACCTTCACATATGTGATATTGCCTGTGCGCACTCACACACACACACACACACACACACACACACACACACACGCAGAGAGAGAGAGAGAGAGAGAGAGAGAGAGAGAGAGAGAGAGAGAGAGAGAGAGCTAATAAATAATAAAGGAAATACTACAAACCAATTTTCTTTCCAATTGAGGAAATCAGTAACAGGTATTTCCTTTAATTTAAAAATTGTGTGTGTGTGTGTGTGTGTGTGTGTGTGTGTGTGTGTGTGTGTGTGTATGTATGTGTGAGATAAACACACAAACACAAAGTTCACCCCATGTGACATACTTCCTCCAGCAGGGCTCCACCTCCTAAAGGTTCCATAACCTCCTGAAATAGTGCCACAAATTGGGGACCAAGTGTTCAAATCCATGAGCCAATGGGAGAGGGGGAACATTTACTATTCAACCCACAACAGTAAGAAAACCTCCAGTAACAATACTCAAAATGCTTCATAAAAATAATGCAATTCATTTCACACCTCTAGACTAATTTTATTTCAGCCATTTTTTCCTTTGTAGGTAACATCACCTGTCTCATTTGTGTTCTGGAAAGTTTTGCCTTTCTACAAGCTCTGGGAAAACGAATAGTCATCAAAGGATTTTTGTTTTGAAACAACCTGTAGTGTTCGAAAATCTCCCAAGTACTCCCAGGACTCTGAGCCCTATTCAAAACCATTTAATAGGGTTTTATATGCCTGGCTTCTCTTCTCACATGATTTTTTTTGTGTGTATCTTTCTCATGCTAAATCTGGAGAAAAAAATCCCTTTGCTTTGCCTGCCTTCACGGGAGGGACAGTTGCACTGAGACAGGGAGTCATCGCTGTCAGTTCTGTACTGATTGGCGACTCCATCAGCCTCCACTGGACCCTCGAATTTCAATAATCACAGAGATGGCTTGGATTCAACTAAATGGGTCACAGAGCAAAGCAAAAAGTCATGAATCTGGGGAAGGAATTGGTTGAAATGGAGGTCTGTTAGGTAGGGAGGGAGATAAGAGAGAGTAGGAGGAGAGCACATTAGACTTGTTAATGAAAACAAGAACAAATTTAACTGAAAATATATTCTTTCTGTATTGTTTTTCTAAACATGGACAGTAGCATTAAGATGTTTACTTGCCTTTCCTCAGGATATATACATACACACTATAGAAAAAATAGACACACACACCACTGGTACCACACCAGGCTGAAAACACATACACACAAAACACAGGTATTGCACCTATGTACATATTATATATCACATGTGTATACCCTGTGTATATACACCATATATACCATACCACACACATGCAGATCCTTGCACATAATTGTCCCGCACCCAATCAGTCAATGCAGACATTTCTGTCTGTTGCTCTGTCTTGGTACTTTCTGCACTTTTTCCATGGCTTCCCCCAACAATGCTGGGCAGTTTTTTTTTTTTTCTTACTTTCTCTTTTCTTGGGCTATTAAGTTTTTCTTCTCTGTGGAGAACATTTTATAGCTGTCACAAATTCTTTAAGATTTTTGTCTGTCTCATCTTGCCACTAAAGAACATAATGTTCCACAGACACATACACACACACACACACATATGCATACACACACACACACACACACAGACACACACACACATGCTAGCGCAGAAAACTCATTCTTTATACCCCTCTTCCAGACAAGGGGCAAAATAGGAACAATAGACAGAAATAAGCAATGTTTCTCTGGGGAAGCTCTGCAGAAAGTGCAAGGGATAAGAAAGGAAATATATTTGGAACATAAAATATATATGAACAAAAGGGAAGTATAAGATTCTATTAACACTGAGAAAAAACAAGTAACTTGTTCATGTCTATGTTAAGCATGGGGAGGGGAGCGCCCTCAAAAGGAGTGTAATGATAGAGGCTGAAAGATGCTATAAAAACGAACAGGGTGGAAAGTCAACTGGAGACATGCTTTGTGAAAATGAAACAGACCTTCACATTCACAAAAGTGCGAAGCTGAAGGTAGTTTTAATGATTCTGACAATATTCAGGGCAGTTGACACAGTTGGGAACCTATCTAGGGTTGAAGTTAGAGCTCCAAGCAGAAGACCTACCCCAAAATATCTTACATTTCAGAACAGAGCCATTCTTAATCTTTCCATAGAGGTCGCCGGGAGTCACATAACATTATACCGTTCTATCACCCCTTACAGAAAGAAACTCTTTTAATACTAATATACTTTTAATTTATTTTCTGACTACTTGTTTGTCATCTTTTCCACATCTCTCCATGTTCACTTTTGAGCCGTAATAACATTTAGCTTACATTTGGTATCATTCTGTCCAGGATTTTCTGTGTGTTGCTTTGCTAGGATGATACACATTTTCTTCTACCTTTTTAGGATGGAAACTTCTTTCTGATTACTTCAGCATGAACTCCTCTGTAGCACATATACGTAAAGCTAAAATTAAACACATTGTGCTGTTTAGAAAAATATTTAAAAAGGAAAGAAAATCATAGCTGTTAGAGCCACTCGATTTCACAAACTAGAGTTACTCAGACAGGGAAAAGGGATGGAGGTAATTTAGTTGAAATTGGTGTGGCAGTGATTTATCCTATTTATCTCTGCCAAAGATGCAGAAATCACATGAGGCGCCTTAGATTGGCAACAAAATCTTTTTGTAGACTGGTGAATCTATTTCTCATTTCTGTAGCTAGATCTGGAATTTTCCAAACAAGCTAGACAAAGATGCCCTAAGAAATGAAAGACTTATGCTCCCCCATAAGTAAACGAGTTAGTCATTTGTGGTATTCAAGTATTTCTAACTTGTTTTATTTCATTCCATGCCTGAATGGGAAAGACTGGAAAGAATGCCTGGCAGGTTAGAGGCTGCACAGCATAGCACATAGGAGCACAGGCATTGAGGTCAGGTGTCTGTGTCTGAACTGGGACATTGGTCTTTCCCTTCCTTTGAGCATGGACATTAGCCTTTGCTGGTTCTGGAGTACCCTATTTTCAACAAGAACTTGTATCATTGATTTTTCTCAGCATTCCACCTAGATGAACCTGGGGTGCCATCACTTGTTTTTAAAAGCCTTGTGTCTAACAGGCACTTGCTAGGCAGGTTGGCTTGGCTGGCCAGCATGCCTCAGGAGATAAACCTGTCTTTCTCCCCTCTTCTGGGGTTGCTGGTATCATTGTGCCCAGCTTTATTCTGTGGTCACTACGGATTCAACTAAGCACTTTAAGATTGCATGGGAAAGCATTGTCTAAATTGAGTTATCTCTTCAGTTCTTCCTGATTAATCTTTATCACTCAGAATCCAAACAAGGAATCCTAAAAAAAAGTAAGAATATGCTCTCCTGAGTTGGTTACCTGTATTAACCTATAAACAAAACATTGCTCCTTGTTTGGGTCCTGTACTTCCAAATTGCTCTGCAAACTCATATTTCTGTGATGCCAGATGCTCCCAGCCCTTTTACAATCAGGGAAGGAAATATGAAGAGAGGCACAGTAAAAATGTTGAAATAGTTGGCAAGATGGTTCCCAGCTGAGATCAAGCAAACTGATAATCAGGCTTTGTGTTTTAGCTCTCACATTATAAAGGAGTATCCCTGGTGTGCCTAAATAGACCACGTTTTTCATATTTTTGTGCATTTTGAAGGACATTTTATTGTTCATAATGTTCCAAACATGCTAGTATGCTGTCTCGCATATCTAGACACAGGAAGGGCACATTGTGCCTTGTGGAGGAAGATGATACGCTCTATACGCTTATTGAGGCATACAACACGGTTGACCATGAGTTCACTGTCAGCACATCTACAGAGAAATAACATACCATAAGGTTCTGTATTGCCCAGACAATGAAACATGGTGAACAGAGACGTGCATACATATGTGCTCACTA
The DNA here is from genome assembly GCF_949786415.1 of Peromyscus eremicus. NCBI lineage: Eukaryota > Metazoa > Chordata > Mammalia > Rodentia > Cricetidae > Peromyscus > Peromyscus eremicus. Next base: position 34,230,725 of record NC_081437.1, on the reverse strand, counting down.
TTCACTAGCTCATTATTTTTGATACTGCTTTAGTTGAAATAATTATTAAAGAAAAATGCTTATTCAGCAGCCCACGACGTACACACTATGAACTTACAGCTACAAAATAACAGTTTGTAGAGCTGAGTGTAAAAATAGATGATGAAGCCAGCTGGGTGGTGGTGGCATACGCCTTGAATCCCAGCACTTGGGAGGCAGAGGCAGGAGGATCTCTGTGAGTTCGAGGCCAGCCTAGTCTACAGAGTGAGTTCCAGGAAAGGCTCCAAAACTACACAGAGAAACCCTGTCTCAAAAAACCTAAAAAGAAACCAAACAAACAAACAAAAAATAGATGCTAAAGCCTACTTTCCAGACTCAAGGGTTCAGGAAGACTCAGAGAAATGAAAAGTCTTGTTGGATGATAACTCAGACAGTAAGTGACAGAGGCAGGAAGAGAACCCCCAGGCCTGTGATCAGCTTAAGAGCCATGGCATTCACTCTGCTGGGCTACTGGATAGGTCTGTCCTGTGGGAGTGGATTTAGCAGGGAGCCAGAGCACCAAGGCAACCAAGAGAGCTCTGCCTGTGGATGAAACTGATGGAGAAGGAAACTGTAACCATACTACAGTTTGGGTCACAGTCATGACGCCATCCAAAAAAGAAAGACAACCACCAGTGTACTGAGTAGGTTTTGTCCAGGTGACACAAACTAAAGACACCTGGGAAGACAGGACCTTGATTTAGCAGTTTCCTTAATCAGATTAGCCTCTGGCCACATCTGTGGGGTGCTTTCTTAACTGCTCATTGATGCAGGAATGTTTCTGATTCAGTTCCTGTCCTGGCTTCTCATGGATGGAAGTATAAATCAGATGAACTCTTTTCTTTCTCAAGTTCATTTTGGTCAGTGTCTTATCACGGAATATTACTAGAAAATCTAGGTTTAATGAGTATATATTAAAATAATGTATGCAAATATACTGCATTTATTATTATATTATGGTTGACTTAATCTAAAATGTATTTCTATTTTACATATCACAGTCATGAATTTAATACGTACTCATCAAATATATGATTAAAAATAGACCAATTGCATATTTTATGAGTGTGATAATTACGTATTTTCTATACTCAAAATAATGACTTTTTAATTTGTCACAAATTATTTGAAGGTTGTTTTTGTTTTCTTTTTAAGAACTCAATTGACCTATGTTCTTTTTATGACTTACTGTCTTGTAAGAACTTGTTGACAATTTCTGTGTGGTACTCATCTTCTTTTTCTGTTCCATAAAGAATATCAAAGGATTAACATAGATTCTTATTGATCTTTTTGTGTATAATTGTAGCAATACAAGAAGAGCGTGTGTTGGTAACGGTAATGAAGTATTTCAGAGAAGTATAAGACAAGAAAGGGTTGTTATGTAATGATCAATTGATGGATTGAATGAGGCCTGGAGGAAGGTGTGGGTTGCTGCTGAGTATATACAGATAAAATGCACAGTAATTTGCAGTAAACCAGAATAGTGTTGTGAAGCTTTGTTCTTCAGGGAATAGGTAGAAGTACTTACTAATCAGGGAGGGAAATCTGAAAGGGACATAATGGTTACCTTAAAATAACCAGATTCTTTTTGAAAGCAGCTACAATCCCTAATCTACAACCCACACTATGTTGTTTTTTAATACTAAATTCTGTATTTCCGCAGTTCCGGTTTACTCACCTTGCATACCTGCTACACGTCTTGGATGCAGTTCCCCTATTGTGTGGCCTGCATTTCCATCCTGTTGGTCATTTCCTTTGCTATAATAAGTATCTTAGATGAGCACAGCTTTATTAATTTTTACCTTTCTTGCCTGTACTTTAAAGAAACAACCCCCCCAAAAAAATCATCACCTGATCCAGTATTATAGGATACCCATCCCCATGTTTTGCTCTAACAAATGCAGAATTTGGGGGTCATAACCTTTAATGTATTTCATTTAGACTTAATTTTTGCTAGGGACAATAGACAGGTCTGGTTTTATTCTTCTGCATGTGTATTCCCAGAACAATTAATTGGAGAGAGTGTCTCTTCCCCAGTGTGTGTTTTTGTTGCCTTTATCCAAAATTGGGTAAAAATGCATGGATGAACTCCGTGCTTTCCTGTATTTCTGTTGGACTGTACCTGCTTGGAGGTATACTACTGTTTTTTAGCTCCTTTTAAAATTTAAGGTAGCATAGCATCATCAACTCTGATTTCTTTCTGCTCTATAGAGTTTTAATGGAGAATATGTTTGTGTGGCATTATGTGATTCAGGAGAGAAAGGCATATTAATGGCAAATAGTTACATTAAAATGCCTAACTTCATTAATCATTGGGGAGATAATTCAAAATCACACTAGTAAGAATAGTGGTTATTAGTAAAACAACAGCGTCCATACAGAGAAAAACGAACTCTTTTGTGCTGTTGGAAGGATTGAAAATTTGTTCAACCATGATGCAAATCAGCATAGAAATTCCTCAAAAATTTAAAAGAACTATCCTATCATATCATGTCCTCCTCACTATGGGATTGAAGTCAGCAAGAATCAATGTGACAAAGAAGGAGATGCATGCCATGTTTATGCAACACCATTCACATGTCAGAGGATCCATGTGTCCATCGGTAGATGGGTGAGTATAATGGTGTGATATGTATACAAAATGAAATACTAATCAACCATAAATAATTCTTACTATTAACAGCTATGTGTGTTAGCTTGATGGGCACTAGTGAAGTGAGATAGGACAGGTGAATAACAACACATGTTCTTGCTCACACATTGAAGATGAAGGGATCTATGTCATTAAAGGCCTGGTCAGTACAGTGATTATAAAAGTATAAGGAGAGATAGGAAGATGTCAGGGATGGAGTGAGGTAGACAAACAGAATAAAGTCATGCTTAGATATGAACATGGTCTAGTGTTCAGTTGCACACTAAAATTACTATAGTTAGTAATGATATATCATTTCTTCCTATTTAGAATTTGTAATGCTCTCCACATTAAAAAAAAACTGTGTTTGAAGTGGCAGATATGCTAATTAGCCTAATCTGTTCATTACACATTATTGGAATATAGTATGTTTCATAAAATTGTGATTATAATCAATTGATAATACAAATTATATAGAAAAGAAGAAATTGAGGATGTCTAGGTAGTAGAATGAAAGTCTATTTTTAAGTAACTAGAAATGTATGTGACTACACCATAAATAATTAGGTTGCACAAAATGTTTAGCAGTGCTAGGGTTGATAAATCTTGACACAAGACTCTACAAATACTCATTTTCCCCTCTATTCACATATTGATTGTAAAAGTAAAATAGAAGCCAATCATTCTTTAAGTGAAGGGATATTGCTCTAGCCAAAAATAAAATTTGAGTGTGTCCCAGATAATGATGTCTTAGATCTTTTTTTTTTTTTTTTTTTTTTTTTTGGTTTTTTGAGACAGGGTTTCTCTGTGTAGCTTTGCGCCTTTCCTGGAACTCACTTGGTAGCCCAGGCTGGCCTCGAACTCACAGAGATCCGCCTGGCTCTGCCTCCCGAGTGCTGGGATTAAAGGCGTGCGCCACCACCGCCCGGCCTTGTCTTAGATCTTTATTCTAGACAGATTTTTGACAAAACAGCCATTAACTCATCGACTAGAACAAGTATATAATGTGTATCTCCCAGGTGATTTCAAGACGAAAGTAGCACTGGATTCAGCTAATTAGTAGACTGCATGTATTTTACAACATTTAACTGTGACGGAATGAAAATGAACAAAAGTTGAAAGAAAAATGCAAAATTATTTCCTCCACTTTTATCTTTAGGTGATCCTTGAAACATAGAAGTTGTAGACTTTAATACTTTAAAGCTTCTAAATTCGTGTATAATGTACAATTTTTGCTCAAATTAAGCATGTACATATGTTCAAATGCTTAATTTTCTTTTTTTTTTAATTTTTCTTTGTTTTTTGAGTTTTTTTTCAATACATGGTTTCTCTGTGTAGCCCTAGCTGTCATTGAACTTGGTTTGTAGACCACTCTGGCCTCAAACTCACAGAGATCCATTTGCCTCTGCCTCCCAAGTGCGAGTATTAAAGGCGTGCACCACCACGTCCCTCTGCAAATATTTAATTTTTAATAGTGAAAACTTTCAGTGTTTTTCCTTCTTGTTTCTTGAAATGAAGGTAAAAATATTGTAAGAAACTCTCTCTCTCTCTCTCTCTCTCTCTCTCTCTCTCTCTCTCTCTCACTCTGTGTGTGTGTGTGTATGTGTGTGTGTGTGTGTGTGTGTGTGTGTGTGTGTGTGAATGCCTTGTACTTGTGCCACAGATTTACCTCCTTGATGCTCCCTAACCCACTCTTTGCCATCCACACACTATGGCCTCCTGTAACTAACATTCTAGCCTATGCATCAATCTTAACATTTTCAATTCTATACAGTCCTGAGGATCTGTGGTACTTGTATGTCTCTGACAGTACAGACACCCTTGTATTCTTTTGTTTATGGATATCTTGCTTTAGAGTGAAATCTAAACAATGGGGAAAAATCCTGACTATTCCTCTTTTGGACAAGATTGCAAATACCTACATATTGATGGGTATGCTTGCATGGAAACCAGGGTTTGCTAACTCATAAGTGTTCATCATGAGGATACTGGAAAGAGCCTGTGATGTAGGAATTCTGAAGCCTTGTTAAACTGCTGACCAGCTCCTGCCCTTGGCCCTTCACTGTGTTACTAATCCACCAAACATGTGTCCTTGCTCAAATTGGAGGCTGACACTAGCCTCATATCATTAATATCTGTGTGCACATTCGTAAGCATTCAGAGTCTAAGTTACAATTAAATTAGCAAATGTCCCTGAAAGGTCTAGAATTGGAGGGTGCCTGAAAGGCCAGGACAGTCTTAATGGCTAGCAGTCATTCCTACCTATGAAGACAGGAACATCTTGCAGGTAATTACTTCTGTCTTCTGAGATAACTGCTACTGTTTGGCAGCACAGCAGGGCTCCCAGCAGAAGCAACCTTGCTCTCACTGCGTCTGCTCGGGAGAAATCAAGAAATAATTACCTTTTTATTTGGAGACTTGATTGATGGAGCAGCCTTCCCCGTGGCTATAGAGAGATAAACTGGGCCATGGAGAATAACCTGGGTTTTATTCAGACTTGATTACTCCTGTTGCAGGGATAATTTGAGTTCAGGGCACAGAGTATCACAGCTGATTAAAGTGAAGTTTCTAGGCACATTGACTCTCAGACATCTTGATTACAGAAATTGTGGGCTCCCATTCCATGCTCGTGAATACACTGAGAACATGACACCCTGCATTACCAAGTCGGAGTTCTGCTTTCTATGAATATAGGAGAAAGGAAATGAAATAGTCAAAGGCAGAGTCACGGAAGAGAATTATGAGCGAAGCAAACACTATTCCCTAAGGCTGTGCCAATTACCACAATATTATGGATCAAAATGAAAATTTTCAAAAGCACTAATTGTGTTGAATAAAGTCTTTTTCTCCCAATGAGGGTGTGAGCTGTGTGGCTACCTCAACCACCAATGAGGAATTAGCACTAACCTCTCACTCAAGTCTAAGCCCTAAGGATGGGAAACACTTCAGTCATGAGCTCTTATTAACTTGGCTGCATTTTTGTTTTAAAATATACTCAAATATGAACTGAAAGGGGGTTTTTCAAAGCTAGATTGGATAATAGGGGAAGCAGAAGTGAAGAAACCTGTAGGCTGAGGGGCACGATGAGTTTCCCAAATGGAAGGCTAATTAGAAGAGGGCGTTGGTACAACCAAGAGCACCCAAGATCATCTTTGCACACACTTTCTGGAAATTCCTCTAACCCTTTTATCCCTTCTTCTCAAACATTGGGCATGACAGATCTGCCCATTAGACGTTTCTGGAAGTCCGCATGCCATTGCAAATGTAACATGCTATATAGATTACTTGTAAAGGGCTGCCAAAGAATTTGTCATTACCGTTAACAATGTTATGTAAAATATAAGTAGTCATTAGGAGAAAGGAACACAAATTCTAAAACACAGCATGCTATCTATCCCATATTAGCTACTTTGAGTTGCAATGCTAAGAATACTTTGCAGAAAACACTTAAAGGAGAACAGATTCATTTTGGCTTGCACTTTCACAGCTCACAGTAATGGCAAAAACACTGTGCATTCACTGGGTTGGTACGGTGGAGGGGTTATGGAACCATGGCAGACTAGGAAGCATAGAGTGAGACTATAACTAGCAGCCCAGGATCACTGAGCAAAGAGCACCCTTAGTGACCCACTCCTCAGCTCAACATCCCGTTCTAAAAAGTTTCCACAGCCTTCCAAAATGGTTTCATCAGTTGGGGTATAAGCTTTCAACGCAGGGGCATATGAAGGGCTTCTCCTCCTAACAGGGAGAGCTGATTTTCAACAATAGTGACAGAGAAAACAGTGTTCAGTAAGAGTACAAGGAGAACATCATGGACATAGCCAAGTGCCAAGACATTTACATTTTCTAAACCTTATCTCTTGACTGTTGAATAAAGAATAATTAGCATAATGTATATAAACATACTTAATTGGTTAAATGTGCATTAAAAATCAATGACAGTGGTGACAGCAACACTAGTTTAATGTTAGTGTTGATGATAGAAATAGTAATAAATTACAATTATTTTTAGATAAGATCAGTTTCTACTCAGGTTGTCTGAGTTCACTAATTGGAAAGATTCAGTCCAGAAACATCTGGCATTTTGTCTGTCAGGCTTTATTAAAAACTCTTTGGTTTGCACACATACTTAAGTATGCAATTGTACTCGGATATTTCATGAGTTTTAAGAATGAATATTCACACATTATTTTACAAATAGACACACACACACACACACACACACACACACACACACACACACACACAGAGTTCCGAGAGAAAATAATCTTATTTTATTCTCTTTGATGTCCTTTGGTGGAAGGATAATGAGTTTAGACTATTTTGTGAACATTTGACAATTTTAAAGTATAAAATTACAGTATTATATGTAAAGTTTATGGTAAAGTAAACGAAAAAAATGAAAGCCCCCAATTTAAATCTATACAATATTACATATGACATATTTTATTAACCATAAATATCAATGTATATAAAATATTAAAGTTTAAGACATTATTAGCATGCTAAGTGCTATTTTATGGTTATTAGGTAGCTGTATATTGCTGCTGTGAGGAACAGCCCTCGGCAGCTCAGGAATTGAAGGGGAACCATGGAGCCCAGAACTAATCACTCAATTGGACTTTTCTATATGAGGGAGTAGAACTTAAATCTCTGGGGTCAGCGAAAAGGGGAAACACACACAAACACACACACACACACACACACACACACACACACACCCCTTTAGGATCATTTTATCATCTCTCATCTTTATTTCTTTTCTTACCTCTATTCAGATGTATCCCATCTATGAATTCTTGATTTTTCCTCTACAACTTACATACCCCAGAAAAAATCTTTCAATGGTTATATTCTATTTGTAAGTGAATGATTACAGTGTAAACAAGTAAAAAAAACCCATATTTTCCATATCCCTTACATGATTAAACATTTTACATATTACAGGTAAAACCAAATTATTCCCAAGAACCCACTTACATTCATGTCCAAACAACTTGTTATAGATTAACAGGGTATAAGCAAGCAAAGTATTTTTCTTAGAAGTTCTTATACTGGCATGCTGCATTTTGTGGTTACAAAGAAACAACCAATCATTTTTTTATTTATCTCAAATGGTAATCTTATAAAAAATCTTAAAAGAATCACAAATCTAAACTTTAGTATATGAAAAAGAATCAGTCCTCTTTATTTTAAGTATTCAGGTTGCATACCCACTCATGAACAGTTTTTTTTTTATATCAGGAAGCTGAGGGCAGAAATGGGTTCAAGGAATTAATCATTACCCTTGATCACCTGCTCATCCTAGCAAGATTTGTCAGCCAGCAACAGCGAGGAGGCTGTCATTGTTTTGTTCCCTGTCTCCAACGAGTCCCTTGTTCAACTATTAAAAGTGTGTCTTTCTAAATTTTAAATTGTTCTCCAAGATTTTCTACCTCAAACCATTAACAAAAATGCCTTAACCTAACCTCACTAACATTTCTACATGTCTAAATACTTTCTAAGGGAGGGGGTTGAATCATCAATCTGCTCCAGGAGCAATGCTTGGAAACAGTCAGCCACTATTATTGTAAGTACCAGGAAGTAACATTACCCAGTGAGTGCCTTTGAGAGTTTTCATACAATCCATAGATTTCCAGGGATGTGGTGACCACAAAAGCAACAATCAGAGTTATGTTCAGTAACAGTGTGAGATCTTCAGGACACTTAGTCCTCTGGGCTTTGCCTCTCCAAGGCTCACTCAAGTGTGGCTTTGCAAACTGCCCAGCCATGTTCCTTGAGTTCCAATGCTGCCTGTTGATCCCCTTCCATGGCTCCTGACAGTATATTTATATTTAAATTAAAACAGCTTCAATCTTTTATATTGAACCATACCTTGAATATTTTATTATAATGTATTTAGTAGCAATCATTCTCCTGCCATGGAATAATCTATATGATTAAATTGTGGATTATGTTCCTTTCTTTCATTATCTGAGAGCCAGCTGTTCAGTGAAAGGTTGGATATGTAATTTGTAAGTAATAATGGAAAAATAGCTGGCTGATCTTCACAATTCAAATGCCACAAACACCTAAACCAGAATTTCAGTACAGTGTAGGAATCCAGATAAAATAAAGTCAAGGTTATAAAGAGGTGTCTGTATATTCATGCAATTTGCTGACTCAATATAGTCACAATGACCAAGACACTGAATAAATATAGCTGTTCATTGATAGGTGAAGAAAAGGATTACATTCCACGCAGTAAAATACTATTTAACCCTAAGAATGAATGTGATTTTACCATCAGTAGGAATTGGAAGATAGCATGATAGATAAGCTAAGCTAGACATACAAATACAAGTCCGGTGTCTACTTAACATGTGGAAGCTAAGCTAAAATGCAGAATTCACCGAAGCAGAGGGGACAGTAGTGCTTAGTGCATTAGGAAGGGTTTGGAAGTGGGAGAAACGAGAGAAAAAAATGAGTAGGGGTGTGATTTAATAGGAAGAATAACTTCTAATGTTCAATATCCTAGCTAGACAACTGTGATTGACATGTTTCAAAACATCAGTTAGAGGGGATTTTGAATCTCCCCAACACATCAGGTAATACATATTGAAGATCATGAAGATGTCATCTACATTGCTCTAGTCATTAGTAGCTCCTGTACATGTGTAGGTGCAACACAGTTACTTATACCTGCAGAGTTGACAAGGAGTCGGCCTTGTCCAGTGTGTATTTCCAGTTCACACATGAAAGTGATGGGGAAGGAAGGCGGGGTAATATCAAGTCCACTGAAAGTTCTGCAGGTCTCCAGGGTTCAAGCACAAGTTTGTCGCTTTCTTGACAGCTGAAAGCCAAATCCTTAAGATACAAAAAGTGGCTGGGAATGTAATTTTGTCAGTAATAATGGAATCATTTGGAAAGTCAGTGAAAATAATTGGTAGTAGCTGGAGAGAGTCACATTTAATACTATTAGTATTCCTAGACTGGCACAAGGAAGATGATGTGTGATAGAAATTATTATTGTCATTGTTATTAACTATTAAAAAAGCTTCACTTACCTTAGCTTAGGGTGATTTATTGCCCTTACAAGCTCTTCCATGTATAAGACGGGTAATTCTGACATAATGGAGCATTTTTATAGTCTAAGTGCAAATGGATGACCTGCTTTGTAGTTTCATGAAGAAATGTAATCAAAGACCACAGAAAATGGTCTGTACTTGAAAGATGCAAAGCTTGTGGAGAAGCACCATTTCATTTTCACTTTCCAGTTTTCCATTGGTCCTCTGAGTGGGATCTTGTGCATAGGAAGTGCTGAATATGTTGCTCATTAGGAAATGCTGTTGCTAAGACAGGAGTAAAGTTTCACTTACATTTCCAGGTTTCTCAAAACATAAACACATTACCGACAGACACACTAATGCAATTAAGAAAATAGAAAATCAATGTACAGTACTGTTAGCTACAAGGTCAGGGAAGCTTCATTCAAAATACCCCAACAGTATGGCCAGCTAAACAAGGCGTGAGCATGGATGACACCAGTAGATACACTAACATGGAAGGGGGAAATAATATGGGTCCCCACCCCAAGACAAAAAATTATAGGGAACAATTGATGAGAAAGGGCGAATTAGTCTTCCCTAGAGATGAACCCCTTAATTGGTTATCTAATTCTAAATACTCAGCCCCGAAATAAGATATCTACAAGCAATATTGAATGGACTCAGCAGTTCGTGTGTATACATAAGCTTATATCGAAACACTAAATATCATGTGCACACACACACACACACACACACACACACACACACACACACACAAAGAAAAAGAAGGCATGAAGGAAGGAGTAACCAGAGACATGGATTAGGGTTTCAAGGGAAGAAAGGAAAAGGTGGGTATGATGTAATTATATTTTAATTAAAACTATAGAGTACAGAGATTTTTCACTTGAAAATCAAGATTGGAAAGAGATTTTTTTTTTTTTTGTAAATTCGAAAGTTGGCTCTTGGGAATTAATGAACAGGTAGAGTTGAAGTAAGTGTGTGTGTGTGTGTGTGTGTGTGTGTGTGTGTGTGTGTGTGTATGCAGGACAGGGGTATGTATAGACTGTTAATTCATTCTTTGAATTTAGTTGACAAGTATATTTATGTGAAGCAAATATGTTATTAGGCTTGCAGTTATTAAACTGAAAATGCTGTGAAAGGTTACTCCAATTAAAACTCTTCTAGAGGTGAGAGAGAGGTCATTGATGAGGCACTTGCTCTAATCAGCACTTTAATTTAGATTAATGATCTACAAAGTAGCCTCAGATAATAGAGAAAACAAAGTATTAGAAGCTGTCACACTCCTGATTCTCAATAACCAATAAAGCACATTTTAGATGCAAAATCTCCATAATTTATCCATTTCATTTTTTTTGAAAAAGACTTATTTTTATTTTATGTTTATGAGCATTCTGCCTGCATGTATGCATCTAAACTGCATGTGGGCAGTGCCTGCTGAGGCCAGAAGGCGGTGTTGAATCCCCTGCAACGGGGGTTAGTGAGGGCTATAAACCACCATGTGAGAACTAGGAACCAAACCTGGGTCCTCTGAAAAACAATCAGTAATTTTTACCACTGAGACTGCCTTCTAGTCCCTATACATTTAATTATTTTTTAAAAGACCAAATTAGCAGAATACAAAGCAAATTTAAGATCGGAATATTTTATACTGTTATCTTTTCTGTGTCTTGATTTATTAAGTAGAACATTCTTTTGCTCATAGAAACAACAGCAGCTTTATATGTTCTTCTCATTTTGCTAGCATCTCACAGTGTAATCATACAAATTATGACCGCAGATACTAAATATTTGATTAAAATATATTAAGAGCTTAGATAGAGATATGCAAAACAGGAACAAACCAGGTGAGGCTGCCTACTGTGGGAAATGTATTTATCTCTTGTCCCCTAATAGAAAAACAAAGCTTCTTAAATTGACAACCATTAAAGAAAAATGTTTATATTCAGTATTAACCTCTGAAGGAAAAAAAAGAGTCAAAATAGCATCATGTATAGATAGTAAACATTGTATGACTCTTGTTCCATAATTAAATTTATGTAGGGGAATAGAAATAAAACAAATACTTTCAAGGCTTATGTTTTAATTAATGAGTTTAAATATAATTACATTAGTTTCCATCACCTCCATCTCAGATTCATGGCCTCTTATTCTTTTATTGTTTTACACACACACACACACACACACACACACACACACACACAAATATATATATATATAAATTCAACTAGCTGGGTCTGTCAAGTGTGGCTGCTGTGCATGATTTCAGGGCAGATGACTTTGTACTGAGTAGCCAGTTAGGGGCGATTCTCCCTCTCAGTAGTTCATGATTGTCTACATTTCTTTGTCTAGGCATAAGAAACTTGGCGATTTTTCCCCTTCCATTTTAGCATGCCTATTGGTGGTGGAAGTGTTCATGTCTTGTATAAGCAGCCATATTGTTGAAACTGCCTTGTCATTTCTAGGACTCAAAATCTTAGAGCAGATTCCATGTTCTTCTGGCTTTTTTTCTTAATTTTTATTTTACATAGTTTCACCTCCCTCCTCTCCTCCCATTCTCTCCCACCACCTCCCTTCCACCCCCATCCACTCCTCTTCCTTTTCCATTTAGATGGGGTAAGGTCTCCCTTGGGAATCCACAAAGCATGACATATCATATTGCAGCAGGACCAAGCCCCTCCCCCCATATCAAGGCTGAACAAGGCATCCCACCATAGGGAATAGGTTCCAAAGAGCCAGCTCATGCATGAGGGACAGGTCCTGGTCCCACTGCTAGGGGCCCCACAAAAGACACAGCTACACAACTGTTGCCCAGATGCAGAGGGCCTAGTTTGGTCCTATGCCAGCTCCCTAGCTGTTCATCCAGAGTCCATGAGCTCCCACAAGTTCAGGTCAGCTGTCTCTGGGGATTTTCCCATCATAATCTTGATGTCTTCTTGCTCATATAATCCCTCCATCCTCTCTTCAGCTGGACTCCCAAAGCTCAGCTCAATGTTTGGCTGTGGATCTCTGCACTGTTTCTATCAGTTACTGGATGAAAAATTCTATGATGACAATCAGGGTAGTCACCACTCTGATTACTGGAGATGGCCAGTTTGGGCATCCTCTCTACTATTGCTAGGAGTCTTAGCTGGGGTTACCCTTGTGGTTTCCTGGAAATTTCATCCATTTTTAAACACACACTTCAGTAGTATTTTGTATACACAATGCTATGTAGCTGCCACCACTGTATATTTCTAAAACCTTTTCATTACCTCAAATACAAACTCTACCCATCAAGTAATAACGCCTGACTCTGCACCTTCAACACATCTAATGCTTGTTTCAATGACATTTTTATTCTAAATGTTTCAAGTCAATGATATATATATATATATATATATATATATATATATATATATATATATATATGATTTTTGAGACAGAGTTTCTCTGTGTAACAGCCCTGGCTGTTCTGGAATTCACTTCGTAGATCATGCTATCCTTGAACTCAGAGTTCCACTTACTTCTGCCTCCCGAGTGCTAGAATTAAAGGTATACACCACCACTGCTTACAATATTTCTTCTTTGGTGGAATGTGCTTTTGACTTGGCATAATATATCAAGGACATTCATTTGGTTGCCCGAATGTGTACTTCTTTTTATGGATTGATAATATTCACTTTTATGTACATGAAATGTTTTAATTTCTGCTGATGGATGCTAGATGGACTTTTAGCTCTCTACATTTTCACTTAAATTTTTTTTCCAACTCCTCCATTCATGTGTCTATTTCAAGTTGCCACGACGAAATTAAAAGTCTAAGTAAAGTCCTAAATGATATCTGTATAGTTAAGTTGATTAAATTATCCATCTACACTTATGTTATTTATTGGTGACATTTCCCATATTTGATTGAAATGATTCTTCAGTAGATTAAAAATCACAGTGAACAACATGAAGAAATCAAGTCAGTCTCCATAGATGAACAGAGACTTCTGCTCTCCCACTCTGGGAGTACATGAGATTTTCACAGAAGTCAACCTCAGTATTTATCTAGTATCATTGGTCTGAACTAAAACACATGTCCATTATTGATTTAAGTATACAATAAACATACAGTTAATTAGTTTTATTTTTCAAACTATTCTATGGATTTGTGAATAATAAGCAATTACTTGAATCGTGAAGACACAAAGCCCTTGGGGAGTCTATGTGGAGTTTAGATGAGAGTGATGATGGGCAGAAACTAACAGGGTCCATTATACACCATCTAGTGCATGTACCTGAAAATATGTCAATGGAATATTCTAAATACCATTTCTATTTAAACATAGGTAGCAGCAACTAAGAAAAACATAAATGTACTAATTTGAAGACTAAGCCAGTTTAAAAAGTAGAATATTTTCTAAATTTTCTCCCTATAGCATCAAAATAAATATAAAAAAAAATGTTCTTTGCTTTTCTGAGACAAAAAAAAAGATCTTTTCTTTTTCAGTGTTTGAATTCATGCCCTGCCATACACTTCTAAACAGAAGTGATAGGCGTTTGGCTTCAGAACAGGTACAGATAAGATTTAATGACTAACCACACAAATAAATCCTGCAGGTGGCAAGCAATGGTCCGTGCACGGAACAAGCATCCCAATTTTCAAAAGACTATCAATTAAATGAGAACGACTGTTGAACTGATCTGTGGCTCCCCAAATGTTAATTAAAATTGCAATATTGCTGTGGGGCAGCCAAACATTCTGCAGTTCATGGACAGCTGCAATGCAGCCTCAGAGCAAACTCGAGCTCAGTGATGTACTGCTTGGAAATTGCCACAAGAACCACTGAACTATTCCAGTTTATTTCAAGTTACACAAAGAAGCAAGGCATGCGCTTCTCTCTTAATATATTTTAAAGTTTCTATTTGCTATTGTGTGTGTGAGAGAGAGAGAGAGAGAGAGAAAGAGAGAGAGAAGTGTGTGTGTGTATGTGTGTGTGAGATATGTGTGGGGGCAAGCACACCATGACATGTATGTAAAGGACAACTTTGGGCAGTGTGTTCTCTCCTTCTACCTTCATAAGGATAATGGAGATCTAAGTAGGGTTGCCAAACTTGCATTGTGTTTGCATCTTTACATACTGAGCTATCTTGCCGAACTTAGAAACATCTTTATTTCTATATATTCGTATTAGTTCTTCCCTATTTAGGTTTCTATTGCTGCCATAAAGATCATGACCAAAAGTCACTTGGGTGGGGAGGGTTTATTTCAGCTTCTGTCACTGAGGGATGTCAATGTAGGAACTCAAGGCAGAAACCTGAGGCAGGAACTGAAGCATGAAGATAGTAGAACACACTTTACTGTCTTGCACCTCCTGGCTTGCTCAGTCAGCTACCTTTTACCACCCAGGACCAACTGCCTAGGGTTGGCAGCACCTGCCAGCAGGTGGGTCCTACCACATCAATTATTGCTGTCTTAGCTATTAGCCAATCTGAAGTAGGCATTTTCTCACTTGAGGTTCCTCTTTTCAGATAATGATAGCTTTTGTCAAAAACAAACCAAATCAAACAGGACATGTTCTGTCTTTTCCTTAACCCATCGGTCTTGCACCTGGAACTTGAATTGTCTTATATGCTACCCTTCTAGAGTTTACTTTATGAAGATGTTGTAATATAGGCTGATACTGATTAGACAATGATTGAGTCTAATGTTTTAACTCCTCTTTGAACTTCAATTCTTAATTGTTTCACTTGTGGTTCTCAGTAGAATTCTTAATTTAATACTTAATATGTTTTAGGGAATAACATGAAAACTCACATGTAAGATAAATAGTTTTTTAAGCTAATTATAGATTGGTGTGAATTTAATTGGATAACACAGAGAATCCTTTTGAACCGTGTGCAGTTCCCTGAATGGTAAAATTTTATAAAGCGGTGCTGTCAGTCCTAAATAGTGTATGGATGTCAGTAAAAATGCGTCAATCTAATTTAGGTCCTCCAGTTTACTTGTATACATGCATGTGCATACAAAATTCTGTGCCATGTGGTGTGCAGGGATATGTAGCCACTAGAACATCAAAACCACTGAGTCCCAACACTGCATAGTTCTTCTTGCTCTTTGTATACACTTACCTGTTATGAGCTCCTCCCTCTCCCAGACTCCTGCCTGTATATCATTCTCTATTTAAATCTCATAAGAAATGTAACAAGTAGTACGTGACATTTTGAAATACCTTTTTTTTTTCACTTAGAAGACTTGTTTGGAGATGCATCTAAGTTGTTGCCTATTCCATTTGTTCTGAGTTCCATGGTGTGTACTTACAGCGTTTGCCTAGCACAGCCTTTTGTCTATTGAGTCATCTGGGATACTTCTGTGTTTTGACATTTATGAATGAATATTCTATGAATGTTTGCTTTATGATTGGAGTATTTCCCCCTCTGGGAAAAATTCACAAGCATACAGTTGCTAGGAAGAGTCTTTTTTTTATCACAGAGCCTTCCTAAGTTGTTGGGCCCTTTCCTATTCCTTCAAAGATGTTGCACTTAAGACGGTAATTTGATTTAGTAGAGCATATGACATTTAAGGAAAATATTTATGTGTTTTTTTTCTTTTGGCTGATCACTATCCATCTGTTTCAACAACATTAATTTAAAAGGTTATTATTCTTGTATCCTGCTATATTGCTGAAGGTGTTTATAAGCTGTATCAGTTTCTTGGTGGAATCTTTGGGGTCGCTCAAGTATACTATCATGTTATCTGCAAACAGGGAAAGCTTGACTTCTTCCTTTCCAATTTGTATCCCCTTAATCTCCTTATGTTGTCTTATTGCTCTGGCTAGAACTTCAAGTACTATATTGAATAAGTATAGGGAGAGCGGACAGCCTTGCCTCGTTCCTGATTTTAGTGGAATTACTTTGAGTTTCTCTCCATTTAATTTGATGTTGGCTGTTGGCTTGCTGTAAATTGCCTTTATTATGTTTAGGTATGTTCTCTGTATTCCTGATCGCTCTAAGACCTTTATCATGAAGGGGTGTTAGATTTTGTCAAATGCCTTTTCTGCATCTAGTGAGATGATCATGTGGTTTTTTTCTTTCAGTTTGTTTATATGGTGTATTACATTGACGGACTTTCGTATTTTGAACCACCCTTGCATCCCTGGAATGAAGCCTACTTGATCATGGTGGATAATTGTTTTGATGTGTTCTTGGAGTCTGTTTGCCAGTATTTTATTGAGTATTTTTGCATCGATGTTCATGAGGGAGATCGGTCTGTAGTTCTCTTTCTTTGTTGTATCCTTGTTTGGTTTAGGAATCAGGGTAATTGTAGCCTCATAGAAGGAGTTTGGTAATGTTTCTTCTGTTCCTATTGTGTTTAACAATTTAAAGAGTATTGGTATTAACTCTTCTTTGAACATCTGGTAGAACGGCTGAGGGGTCACCAACTGGATCAGGCCCTCTGAATGGGTGAGACAGTTGATTGGCTTGATCTGTTTGGGAGGCATCCAGGCAGTGGGACCGGGTCCTGTGCTCATTGCATGAGTCGGCTGTTTGAAACCTGGGGCCTATGCAGGGTCGCTTGGATCGGCCTGGGAGGAGGGGACTGGACCTACCTGGACTGAGTCTACCAGGTTGATCTCAGTCTGCGGGGGAGGCTTTGCCCTGGAGGAGGTGGGAATGGGGGGTGGGCTGGGAGGAAGGTGAGGGGGGCGGGAGGGGGGAGAACAAGGGAATCCGTGGCTGATATGTAGAACTGAATTGTATTGCAAAATAAAAATAAAAAAATTTTAAAAAAGTTATTATTGCCTGAGTCTTGCATGCCAGAGTTGCATTGTAGATATAGAACCGGGTCTGGGAACCACAGTTATTTATCCTCTGTATTTTAAACAGTTGTAGATCACTGTAGTATCCTCTATCCAAATACCCAAAGCTCATGGAATATTGCAGAAGATGGGGTGGGAAGATTGTAATATCAAGAGGAACAGATTGCTCACTGCTAGATAGCATCTTCTATATACAACAGGAAAGCTGCATGCTTGAACTCTCAACAATGTGATTGCCTGAGTAAGAGTGGCATAATGGCAGCACCAGTTAATGTGTGAAGGTAGATGGAGGAACTCCCACAAGACCCCACCACCAGATGAAGAGTATAGCAACCAGTGGGTGCTGAGACAAGGAGACTCAGTTTTCTCCAGGGTCAAATCATAGAAGGTAGAGTCATGAATTTGAGAAAAAGTAGGGGCAGATATGGTGGGAGTTGGAGAGAGAGAGAGGGAAGAAGGAGAAATAATATAAATGATAGAGTACTAGTGTATGAAGTTCTCAAACATAAAACATTAAAGGCTCTTAGTCATCACTTTAGTTATTTTTTCTTAAAAAAAAAAAACCCAATAAGTATACAACTCCAGGTCTGTTTTTGAAACCTTGTGTTTTTGGCTCTTGTGCATGTCCTGTTGCTGAAATCATAGCATCTTGATTAGGTACTAATAGTAAGTCTTGAGTTCCAGTGGAGAAAGCACTCACACTCGACTTTCTGTTTTCAAGGCAACTTATGCTGCTTGTTTATTTCTCTGGTATATCCTTGTGAGTTTAAGAATAATATTATCGACCTCTCCCTGAGTTGCTTGTTTTTTTAATTTTTTTATTCATTTTACATACCAACCACAGATCCCCCTCTCATATCTCTTCCAGCTCCCCACCCCTCCCACCCCTCTTTGTCTCCTTCAACAGGGTAACTTCTCCCAAGGGGGGACAGGTAAGCCTGTTACATTCAGTTGAGGCAGGACCAAGCCCCTCCCCGCTGCATCAAGGGTGAGCAAGGTGTCCGACCATAGGTAATGGGATCCAGAAAGCCAGCTCATGCACCAGGGATAGATCCTGATCCCGCTGCCAGGGGCCCCTCAAACAGACCCAGCTACACAACTCTTTCCCATACGCAGAGGGTCTAGTCCTGTCCCATGCAGGTTCCACAGATGTGAGCAGTTCAGAAAGGGTAAAGTTCATGAGTTCCTTTGAACTTGGTTCAGTTGTCTCTGTAGATTTCCCCATCGTGATCTTAACCCCCCACCCCTGCTCATATAATACCTCTTCCCTCTCAACTGGACTCCTGGAGCTCAGGCTGGGGCTTGGTTATGGATCTCTGCATCTGCTTCCATCAGTTACCTGATGAAGGTTCTATGATGACAGTTAGGGTAGTCACCAATCTGATTACCAGGGTAGGCCAGTTCAGGCACCCTCACCACTATTGCTAGTAGTCTAATCTGGGGTTGTCTTTGTGGATTCCTAGGAATTTCCCTAACATGAGGTTTCTCCCTTACCCCATAATGTCTCCCTCTATCAAGATATCTCGTTCATTGCTCTCCCATTCTGTCCCTCCCCCAGCTCGATCATCCCATTCCCTCATGTTCTCATCTCCTATTTTTGCTCTCCCCTCTATTGTCCCCGCCCATCCCCAGTTTACTCATGGGGAGCTCCCAAGGTGATCCATGCATCCCTCTTAGAGTCCTCTTTGTTTCCTAGCTTCCCTGGAGCTGTGGGTTGTAGTCAGATTATCATTTTGTTTTACATCTAGTATCTACTTATGAGTGAGTACATATGATGATTGTCTTTCTGGGTCTGAGTTACTTCACTCAGGATGATATTTTATGGTTCTATCCATCTGCCTGCAAATTTCATGATGTCATTGGTTTGTTTGTTTGTTTGTTTGTTTTAAGCTGAGTGTTACTTCATTGTGTATATGTACCACATTTTCTTTATCCATTCTTTGGTTGAGTGGTATCTAGGTTGTTTCCAGGTTCTGTCTATTACACATAATGCTTCTATGAACACAGTTGAGCAGGTGTTCCTGTGGTATGATTGAGCACTCCTTGGATATATGCCCAAGAGTGGTATCATTCGTTCTTGAGGTAGATTGATTCCCAATTTTCTGAGAAACCACCATACTGATTTTCAAAGTAGCTATACAAGTTTGCATTTCCACCAACAGTGGGGGAGTATTCTCCTTGTTTCACACCATCTCCAACATAAGCTGTCATCAGTGTTTTTGATCTTAGCCATTCTGACAGGTGTAAGATGGTATCTCAAAGTCATTTAGATTTACAATTCCCCAATGACTAAGGATGTTGAGCAATTCCTTAAATGTCTTCTGACTATTTGGGATTCTTCTGTTGAGAATTCTGTTGAGATATGTAGCCCATTTTTTAAAATTTAATTGTTTAGTGTTTTGCTGTCTAATTTCTTCAGTTCTTTATATATTTTGGAGATCAGCCCTCTGTCAGATGTGGGGTTGGTGAAGATCTTTTCCCATTCTGTAGGCTGTCGTTTTGTCTTATTTACTGTATCCTTTACCTTATAGAAGTTTCTCATTTTCAGGAGGTTCCATTTATTAATTGTTGCTCTCAGTGTCTGTGCTACTGGTGTTATATTTAGGAAGTGATCTCCAGTGCCAATGTGTTCAAGACTACTTCCTACTTTCTCTTCTATCAAGTTCAGAGTAACTGAATATATTCTCTGTGCCTTGAGCTGGTATTCTACTTTTTCTGTCCCTATCATTCTTAAGTTTGGTCTCTTCACGGTGTCTCAGATTTCCTGGACGTTTTGTGTTATGGCTTTGTTGGATTTAGTGTTTTCTTTGACTGACGACTCTATTTCCTTTATCATATCTTCACTAGAGAGTCTCTCTTCCCTCTCTTGCATTCTGTTGGTTATGCT
The DNA here is from genome assembly GCF_949786415.1 of Peromyscus eremicus. NCBI lineage: Eukaryota > Metazoa > Chordata > Mammalia > Rodentia > Cricetidae > Peromyscus > Peromyscus eremicus. The sequence goes on along the minus strand of NC_081437.1, from coordinate 34,210,355 downwards.
TGCATCTATAGTTCCTGTTCATTTACTCAGACTTTATATTTTCAGCTTTTCCTCAATTTGTATCTTCTTTATTGCTTCTATTTCAGTTTTCAAATCTTGAACAGTTTTCTTCACCTGATTGCTTTTTTTTTTGTTTTCTTTAAAGGGTTTATTGATTTCTTCCAATTTTTTATTTGTCTTTTCCTCTATTTTCAAGAGAATTTTCCATTTCCTCTTTAAAGGCCTCTATAATCTTATTAAAGTCATTTTAAGGTCATTTTCTTCTGCCTTTTCTATGTTGGGATGTTCAGGTCTTGCTGATGTAGAACCAGTAAGTTCTGGTGGTGCCATATAGCTTTTTATGTTGTTAAATGTATTCTTGCACTGGCATCTACCCATCTCTGCCTTCAATTGGTGCAAACGGTTTCTGTGTCTCAGGGAGCCTCTCTTGGTCCAATAGGCACTCTTGGTCCAATCAGAGGTCTTGATCCAATTGGAGCTCTTGGTTCAATTAGAACTGGTAGAGTCTGTGTCTCAGGGAGCATTTGCAGTCTCAGAGGATGGGTAGGTTTGCAAGGTGAAGTGGAGCTTGTAGATTACAGGTCTGGTTTGGGAGGGGGTGGTCAGGCCTGCCTGAATAGGTCCTGCCTGCTGGCCTGCAACTGGGGTTCTTGGGTCAGTCAGAGCTGGAGGAGTCTATCCTGATTATGTCTTGTAATTCACCAACTCTCCTTTCTGAAAGTCTATTTGTTTTCTTGATACAAGTTATGCTAAAGCTTTATATGATTTGCTAAGTACAGATATCATTACTGTGTTGCACCATCCAAATTACTAAGATGGTATCTACCTCCTAATTTAGGTGTTTTTATGTGATTTATTATGGAAGCCCCATATAGTTTGACTAAGTTTCTGTCTAACTATGTCATTTTTACATATTATAAGAGCTATTTTATTTTTACATTTAGGATGCTAACTTGTGGTTTTCTGTTTTTGCCTTTGTTTTTGTGGTGAAGGGTTGCACTTCACTGGCATTGAGAGATATTTACTCCTTTTCTATCTTCATTTCAGTATGCATAGATTTAGTGTTAATTCCTCTACAAGCATTTTACAGTATTCTCTAGTGACATCTGATTGGCCTGGAAATTTATTTTTCAGTATTTAATTAAAGATCAATTTCCTTGATTCAAACAGGGTTGTTAAGATTTTGTTTCATCTTGATGGATTTTGGCAGCTTTGGGTTTTGAAAAATCATTTAAATTATTTCTTTCAAGTTAAGGAATTTATGAGCATAAATTTGCTTGTGTTACTGTGTTTTTAATGACTGAGATCTAGGATGATTTTTTTTCTCCCCTCTGAGTCTGAGTGATGTATGTCTTTTCTTTTTAATTTTGTTTAGTTTGTCTTAAGTTTGTAAATTATGCTGGATTTTTCTTTTTCTTTTTTTAAAGTAATAGATTGTATGAGCTGGAAATGTGGGTACACGGTTCATAGTGCTTTCTCCTTAGTCTTGAGGACTAGACTTCTGACACCAGCACCCACATCAGGAAGCTGGCTCCCAACTGCCTGTTACTCTAGCTTCAAAGGAGTGGAGGTCCTCTTCTGGCCTAGGGAACCTGCACTCATATTTGCACATGTGTGCATGCACACACTCACATACACACAAACACACTCACACACACATACATACACTCACACACATACACACAAACATAAACACACACACACACACACACACACACACAAACACACACACACACTATGGGCTGGGGGAGAAAGAAAAGGGAGAGGGGAAGGGGACAGGGAGAGACGAAACAAAAGTGAAAATTTAAAGAGAAATAGACTTTACATCCATCAATTTTCTGAAGTATTTTCTTGCTATCCATTCTATTAATTCCGTTCTCATCCTAATTTGTAGATTCATTTTACTTTTTGAAATATATTTCTGCTTCATCCTGGCTTCCCTTGTTCTTTTGCTTCCGGTTCTTTAGGTGGAACTTAGGGGACTGATGTTCAACCTTCCATCATTTCTTGTGTGAACAGTGTCACTGCCAGCTTGCCTGTGAGCAGAGCCCCGCCCCTCAGCCATGTCTCAGTGTGCTCTATATTACTCACTGTGTAGTTTTGTACACATTTTATTTATTTTTTAAGCTTTCCCAACAGAGGGTAGATTATTATAAAAGGTGTTATATCTTACAGATTGAAGACCCTTTTGTCTCATCATTAATCTCTTCTTGAACATTAATAAGACCACGTACCTCACTTTTCTATTATTTTGACTCTGAAACTTTCAGGAGTTTTTTATGTTTCTCCTTAGCTCTCCATTAAGGGTCATAAAACACAGTGTCTTCTCTTATCTTTGGATGGAGTTACTATGTCAACGAGATTCTCCTACTTGAATGAGCTCAGAAATCCCAAACTTCTGGTGATTTCCTAAGAGTTCTTTCATTTTCAAGGACACTGTAGGGGGTGTCTCCAAATATTAATGTGAATTTATTCTCTCAACTGTATCTGTTTTTATTCCATGTGATTTTTGAATCTGCTCAGTAGCCTGTGAACGCTTAGATTGGCATCTAGTTGTGTGCTGATCTTGTCTCTGCATGTAATATCTTGCTTAAATCTTTTACTTCAGCAAGTGCTCACAATACCTTGATTTCACCTAATCAGGTCCTAATTTTGTAGGATGCAATGGCAAAGCATGTTCAATGTTCAGTCCCTTTACATGTTATTTTGGTATATTTGATGAGTCTGGTGCCGTGGGGCATTCACTTGTCTTTTGATAACTTCTGGAGGAAGTGGGAGATGCTGGCTAACTTGGTGGTTTCACTCCCAAGCTGGGTAAGAAAGGAGGCTGTAAGGCTTGTGAAGTCACAGAGACTTCTGTGACCCCCTGGTTGTTTACCATTACTGGTTTTCCATGCAGCATTTGCCTTGCAGCCTAGGCAATATGGGGCCTGGGAGGCGGGGGGTGGGGGGTGGGGTGGAAGTGGCAAGGAGAAAATAGAGGATTCAGCTCAAGTGGTAGGAAGTTCTTCCCTCCTCTATCAGGCTTGTCTAGTGGTAGTAGAGAAACTACTATTTAGTCTGGAAAGTTAATGAATCTGCTTGTGCTACCCTTCTCCTCCAATGTCACAGTAGGGAAGTGTGTGCTGTGGCTAGAACTTCTCTGCTTCACAGAAGACATAAATATCTTGAGGCTATTTTTCTGCTCAAAGTCTGAGTTTTGGCATGCTGGCTCTTAGATTTTACTATTTGCAGATTTTTCCGTTATTTGTCTTGGTCTATTCCTACCGTGTTAGGATATTCTCATCTAGCAGGAGCAAGGATACATAGTTTTACCCCTTCTTCTCGGAAGCACATCTCATCCGTTTCTTTTATATCAACGAATATTTCCCCCATTTATTTATGTGCTAAATGCATTCTCAGAATGTTAATGGAGATGGAATTCTGTTTCATCCTCATGTGATACAAGTCTTCATCTAAAATGTACATGGAGGTAATAGTCTTTGCAAATAAAATGCAGCAGTAACTGGTGAATCATCTTATTTCTTTTGAAAATAACCCATGATCCAGTGTTTTGATTTAGAATTGACTAGAAAAAGAATTAGAAGAATGAAAAAAATGAAAGTGTATTTTTAAAACTACCATGCATGAAAGAATAAAGTTTTTTCTGCCCCCTCAAATTTGTCTTAATTTTAATATCTTGTCTGTAAAATACCTAGTTTCTTTGAGTGACTTGAGAAAAATTGTGATTTTTGTGTTCTGTGCAGTCATACCCATGCTTGTATTGGCATGAATGTCATATCCTATCATATTCTCAGGGAATTTCCACTCCTAACTTATACCCTAAGAGGGAGTTCATATAATTCTAATAAGTGCTTGCAAGTTTTAGCTGTGTATTGTAACATAATAACCTACATAGGCTTTGAATATCCGATAGATGCACATTCAAGCCTGTTGGGACTACATATATATCAATGAAAGTTTTGAAGCATAGCAATTTAAGTGATGAATTAAATGCAAGTCTGTGATGGGGGCTTCAATATTCTGACCATGTCCAGCAGATGGCATCCTGCCTGATGACTCCAGCTCTGTTCACTGGGTCCGTTTTAGCTTCTAGGTGATTTCAGGATTTTTGTAGGGCTTTAAAATTTGGGAGTGTTTACAAGAAGTATCACAAAAAGATGAATTGAACCACAGTGCTAATATCAAAGTGAAAGTGCTAGTGACAACTTTAAACCTTTTTCATAAAGAAAGCACTGTATTTGGATGCAAGGGGGAGGGGCTTTGTCCTGCCTCAAGTAAGTGTACCAGGCTTTGCTGACTCCCCATGGGAACTCTTACAGCTTTTGGGGGAGTAGGCTGAGGGGAGAAAGGCTGGAAGGGAGCTGGAGTACGGATGAGTGGGGGATCTGTGGTTGGTATGCAAAATGAATAAAAAATTCTTAAAGAAATAAAGAAACAACCATATTTCAATATGGTAGGAAAGATCCTAGGCTCTCACTAAATAAGACACTGAAATCCTATGGACTCTGCACTGAGTTCCCATGGTTTCTCCATGCAGAGGTTTGTCATCTGTAGGTTTTACAACCAAGTCAGGTTGTGCTCAGGCAACCTGACATTCAACATATTGAGTGAGAAACTCTGGGAAACACTGTGCTGTTGATATGTCTCATGTGGTTAAACCTACATACAGTGTTTATGACTGTGCTTGGTGAACACATGCAAGCTTTGATCTTATTATTTTCTTGACAATAAACTCTATACCTGTTTACATAGTATTGCCTGTGATTTGGTATTATAAAAATCTAGAGATGATACACAGTACATAGCAGAAAGTCCAATGGGTGTAAAGAATGCACTATTATATAAGAGAGACCAGACACCCAGGGATCTTGATATTAAGAGGGCTATGGAGATATGTAAAAGAAAACCGTGGTGTTTGCCAAGAGCAGATTTGAATTTTGGAAACTACGTGTTCTCCAGGGGTCATTTTGTGTCTTCATTTAGCATATGCAGCCCTTGAAGCTAGTAAGAGGTATAAATTAGATGATCTGTTGATAATCTATTAGGGCAGCACTTGGCACCTAGCCCCACACTACATTTCTCTCCCCCTCTCTCTCCCTCCCTCTTCCTCTCCCTCTCCCTCTCCCTCTCCCTCTCTCAGGGGAGTTTCAGGTCATTGTATTTGTTCTCAGGGTAGCTGATCAAAATTCTATCTACTGTTTCAGGAACTGGAGATGGAGCAAAAACTTAAAATAAATCTTCCAGTATTCTCCATTCTCTATCATAACTGCTAGTCTTACCAAAGAATCATTTCATTATATAAGTTGCCTAGCACACAGAAGGTAGCTTAGAATGTCTACTGACTCAGAATAGGCTGGTCCATGAGGTGACGACAGGCAACAGTGAGATTTCTCATTAGAGAAAAGGTGTGCTCATAAAATCAAGCTGTCCTTAAAACCTAAGAGCATTTTAGCTCAGAAACTTGAGAAATGCAACATGTGTATAAATGAGAGAACAAAAACTGAGGTTGTCAATGAAATTAATTCAGCTCCTGCATGGTAGGAAGAGTGTGAGTAGACCTGATAAGCCGCAAGTTCCCCAAAAGGAAGAAAGACTTTGTTAATTGGACATCCCGCATGAATAAATAGTCAGCAATGCAACCTCCTGGCTTCAGCTGCAGTAAAACAGCCATGCAGGAGATCAGATGCGGTATTTGCATGTGTAGGGTTTGCCACTGTTGTCATTGTTGTGTGTGTGTTTCTCTTTGAGACAGGATCTCCCTACACGAACTAGACTGACCCTGAGTTCACAAACTTCCCATCTCTCTGTCTTCTGTGGTAGGATTAGAGGCCATCTGACTTGGCTCCAGCTCCTTTGTGATTTTTTTTTGTTGTTGTTGTTCAGTTTTATTGCAATTGAAGAATAATTCCTTCCTAAAATCTTAGGAAGTCTCTAAAAGTATTACATTGAGGAAAGGCATTCAATTAAATATTACATTACATGTATAAGGCAAAATTCACTGTGTAGAGTATTGTGAATGTATTTTATTTGTATTAAAATGTTATTTGTATGTTAATAAATAAAGTTGCCCAGGGGTCAGAGCTATTAGCAAGCCATAGGAAAGCAGGGCAGTGGTGGCGTATGCTTGTAATCCCAGCACTTGATAGGCAGAGCTAGGTAAGTCTCTGTGTGTTCAAGGATACAGCCAGTATTGGATACACATGCCTTTAATCTCAATACCAATCATAGAAAACCTGGAGGTCATGTGGTTGGGTTTACAACCAATGAGAAGGCAGAACAGAAACTCTATATAAAGACTTTAACACAGGAAGTAGCTCTGGTTCGGAGAGGTAGGACCACCGCAAGAGGAAGGGTAAGGTTTTAACTCTTAGCTCTGACATCTTGGCTTTCTTCTTTGCATTGGTTCTGTGTTTCTTATTTAATAAGATGGTTGGTTACTTCTACAAGAATGTTTGAAAACAAAAGATTATTTACTCTGATAATCATCACAGACAGTGTCACAAGATGGAAACAATTTCAGCTTTTTATGGAAATGTGCTTCAGGTGCTAGAGAGATGGCTCAAAAGTTAAGAGTCATGGCTGCTCTTGCAGAGGAGCAGGGTTCTATTCTCAGCACCTACATGGTGGCTCACAACCATCTCTAACTCTAGTTCCAAGGGATCTGATACTTTCTTCTTGCCTCTGAACACATGTGGTATGCACCGATAAACACGTAAGCAAAACACTCATGCACATAAAATAAACTGAAAAAGAAAAGCACCGTAAATAACTGATATTTGAGGCAAGGGAAGATAGAAAACACCCCAATGTGCTAAGTGGCATCCCCCCCTATTTGCATCTAAAATGCAGACATAGAATGTATCTCTCAGAATATAGCAGTATATTTAGAATGATTTATTTCACAGTTGATGGTGCCTTATGCAGTGAAATTCATTATTAATTAAATAAAAATTCAAATGACCTTTGAGAGTAAGTTTAATTATTAATCATATTCAGTAGATGAGGATATTCAGTAGATGGGAAAGATAATTTAAAAATTTACAAAAGATCACAGGCTCCAGATCCTGGGATGTTGACCTGGAGCCCTGGCTCTTGTCCTTCCACTACACTCTTCATCCTAGAGTTTTGTCTTACCAATTACCCATTAACCATATTTATTAACCATTAACTATTAATTATTAACCACTAACACCATTTGAAAAGTGTTCTGCACAGTGTACGTGAAATAAGTAAAATTCCCAACAATTGAAAGTGAAGTTTTTAAAGTAAAAAATAGAGTCTGTGAGTAATTTATCTTTGAAGTTCTTGTTTTTCATTGGAAAATTCACTGGCAATATCCATATGCAGTTGTTCATTATAAGTAAAACCCTGCAAAAGCAAAGTAGCTAAGGTCTTTGGTAATGGTTCCTGTCTTTTTCTTGTGCAAACAAAGTTCTTCATTTCATCCTAGTATTCCTTAAATATTTATAGCTACAGATGGCTGTTCTAGTATATGTAGGTGGACTTTTCTGTACCAACAGTATCTCCCAAATAACCACACAAAGACTTATTAATTATAAATGCTCGGCTAGTAGCTTAGGCTTGTTACTAACTAGCTCTTTAAACTTAAATATTAACCCATATTTTATATCTGTGTTCGACCATGTGGTGGTACTTTATTCCAGCATGGCATGTTCATCTCATGCTTCCTGTGCATCTGGCTGGTGACTCTGCCTTTTTTTTTTTCACCATGGCTCTTTTTGTCTACAAGTTCCACCTAACCTCTACCTGACTAGAGTTTTGGCAATTTAGCTCTTTATTAAACAAATCTGAGTGATAGATCTCCATAGTATACAAAAGGATTATTCCACAGCAAATATATTTTCATAGTTTGATCTCAGAGCTGCTGATACTCGATGTGAGGTAACGCCACTGTATGCTGTAAATATGTATTATTACTACTGGTTAATAAAGAAGCTACTTTGGCCTATAGCAAGGCAGGATAGAACCAGGTGGGAAATCCAACCAGCGATACAAGGAGAAGAAGAGTGGAGTCAGAGAGATGCAAGGCAGCTGCCAGAGGAACAAGATGGATTAAAACACAGTTAAAGCCATGAGACACATGGCAAACCACAGATAAATAGAAATGGGTTAATTTAAGGTGCAAGAGCTTGTTAGTAATAAGCCTGAGCAATAGGCCCCAAACAGTTTGTAATTAATATTAAGCCTCTGAGTGACTATTTTAAAAGCAGCCATGGGACTGGGCAGGACAGAAAATCCTCCATTTAGAGATTCCTGACTTATGCAACATTCTTAGCAAACATAGCAATAGTCAAATGTCTGTTCTCAGTCTTCTTTATGTGGGTATCTTGCTCCAATTTGTTAGAATTGAGGGGTTGTATACCAGGATCTACATCTGTAGCACATAAAAATGGTCCATAAGATCCTTAAATGCTAAAACTATTTCAGTTGATCTAGTATTAAATAGATGTAACTTGTAGGTGTTATGGATTATGGTCACAAATCGATTCATTGAGTAGATTTATTGAGCACAACCAGTATTATGATTAAATGTATGCCATTGTCCGTTACAATGAACATTTCTGTGTTGAACACCTGTGTTAGAGCTACTGCTGTTGTTGCTAAGCATGGAGTTTCCTGGACTCCAGGATTTTCTGCTGGTGGGGGTGCCAAGAGTTGTAAAATCATTTATCTCTGAAGACATTTCTATTTGTGCTCAATGTCAAGAGTCTGTGCTGTATATTTGGGAGTGAACACTCAAATTACAATCCCAGAGTTAGCTAATTAGAAATAAAGGTAGTGAATATCACAATCCTTTTAGCCTCTACTTAGCAATAAATGTAGAGTTGGAAACTAGGTCTGTGTTTTCAATTGCATTTGTTGGTAATCAATGGATAAACACCTCAGGTTTTATTTCTTTATGTTGAAATAATCTGTCATACATCAATCCAGAAAAATAATATATTTATGATATTATCAGCTTCTACATTATACAGTTATCAAAATTAGGAGATCAACATTGGATTCAGACAGTTATTAACTAAAGTATAGACTAGTCAGATTTCAACAGTTTTCTTCCTAATATTATGTCTCCTTCATTGTCTCCATTACATGTTCCATGGTCTCTACTTGACTTTCATGGCCTAGAGAATTTTGGCAAACACTGGATTTTGAAACTGTGAATTCTCCTTAATTGGGTTGTATGATGTTTCTAAATTGAAGCCATAATTTATAGGGGAGGGCCCTGTAGATATAATATGCCCGTCTGAGTGCATGGAGTCAGAGATACATGATGATGTATTTTCTTAGTCATCACATTGATCATTTTATTTACATGGCATCTTCTAAGTTTCACAGGGACAGAACTCTATTTTATCATTATAATAAAATCATCAAGGGAGATGCAAAAAAATTTGAATTTGTATAAACATTCAGTTTCATTATATTTTGAGAGAAACTTACTATGCAGACTAGAGTGGTATGACATCTCAACCCTTTTGTTCAGTCTCTAAGTGATAGAATGACATCCTTCATAGATGTGGAAACCCTGACCTATGGCCTATAGGATTATTCGTAGTGGCACAGTCATCTGAGAGCAATGAAGTAGTTCCTTAACACATTCCACCCCTGCCGTACTACCTAGCATTGTGGTAAATATCTACACTGTTTACGAATGCTATGCCCACTGATAACCTTGCACATGGATATTGCTACAGATTGTGAATACTTTTAACTAGACACAACCAAAGTGCTCTTCAGGAAGAGTAAACAAATGGATAGCAAGATGGTCATTTGATAAAAGATTGTTCATTCTTAAAGTTAAATGAGATGGGATAGTGAGATGGCTAGGAAACTAAAGGAGCCTGCTTCCTATTCTGGTGAATGGAATTCAATCCCTGGGACCCACATAATAGGAGGAGAAGGTCAACTCTTGAAAGTGGTCATCTGAAATACTTGTGTACACACACACACACACACACACACACACACACACAAACACACATGAACACGCACATGCACACGCACAACAAAATATAATACAAATTAAAAAATGAAATGAGCAACTTATCCATGAAAATGTAAGAAAGTTAAAATCATACAGGTAAGTAGTATAGCCAGTATAAAAGGCTAAAAATTACATTATTCCCATATAATCACATTGAAAAATAATTCTTACAGAGATATTGTTAAGATAAGTGGTTGCTATGGATTCCAGGAGAATGTGGGAGGATTGATGAAACACAGGAGAGTTTGGGATTGTGAAATACTCAGTGTGACAATTAGCAGAGGACACAGGAACTGCACATTTTTTTTCATCCACAGAACTTTAAACACAGGTGAATATTAATGTATGCAAATTGAAAAGACAATTTATTTCTGAGGGATGGAAATACCACAGACCTATGCTGGCAGGAATAATGACTCTAAGTTGTAATAAGAATGGAAGGAAGAATAGTGACTTAGAGACTCGGTACAAGGCGATGTCTCTACCTTTTGAAATGTCTGAATAATAAGAGGCACAAAAATGTTCATGAGTACAGCAGTTTCCCAAAGAGATACAGGTTAATAAGCCTGATAGTCCCAGACATGTGCTGAATTCAACAGCTTACTCTCTAGAGGGCAGATGGAGGGAGCCAAGCCTCTTGACAGTGGAGGAGGACCTAAGACATAACTTGGAAGAGCTAAAGAGAGATATTGGATAATGGATTGACTGGGGCATCATCAGTTTAAACTCCTGTCTAGCTTGTAGAGATAAAGATGAATCCATAAAGACAGTTAACCGTAAGTATCTACTCTTAGTTGCCACATATACATGGCATGATGAACACTGTCTGTGTTTTTTTTTTTTTATTGCTGGGATAAACACCATGACCCAAAACAACCTAGGCAGGAAGCAGCTTACTTCAGCTTAAGATGCTTAAGTAGTATTCCATCACTGAGGAAAGTCAGAGCAGGGTTGTGGAAGCAGGAACTGAAGAATGTTGTTTTACTGGCTCATTTGCTGTGACTTGCTCATCCTGCTTTCATATACCACTGAGGACTACATCCTGAGTTGTGGCCCTATCTACAGTGAACTAGGCTCTTTCATATCAATCATTAATCAAGAAAATGCCCAAATGATTTGTCTATGAACAATCAAATGGAGGCATTTTATTAACTGAGATCCTCGTCGTAGATTACTCTAGTTCAATGGTTCTCAACTTTCCTAAGACAGTTCATCATGTGGTGACCCCTCCCCAATCATAAATTTTTTTTTGCAACTTCATAACTGTAATTTTGCTACTGTTATAAATCATAATGTAAATGTCTGTGTTTTCCTATGGTCTTAGGTGACCCCTTGAAAGGATCATTTGACTCCTCTAAAGGAGTCACAACCCACAGTTTGAGAACCACTATTCTAGTTGGTATCAAGTAAATAATAAAACCAAACAGGGCAAGTATGTAATGTGGAATAAGGGAACAGTAAATATTTATTAGGGACAAAATCAGAGAAAAATATGAGTAACTACTTGACAGTGATAATGTGTCAATATAGGTGATTATCATTCAGTATCAGTTAATTCTAATCAATACAATTCACTGATGTAGCTAATGAGGAAACTAGAGGGTCATGTCAGACTCTGTTTCAACTGATGAATGCATTCATACATCTACAAACATTGTAAAAACAAGTGGATGAAAGTATAGTAAATTAGTGTCAGTAATAATATAACAATATATTCAAGTATAAAATTACTGCTTTTGTTTCTATTTAATGATTTAGATGCATTAACATCAGAATCAAGAATATTTACTTGATTTTACATTTATTTTATTCTCTATCTTTGGAAAATGTATAGGCTCATAATTCCTCATGTATCCTGATATGAAGGTACAAAGCTAGTATTTTAGAAAATTGCTTATGTCAAGTTGGTGTAAATTTTCTTGTTGAAAATTTACATTGATATTTTCTAGGACTTTTAGGGCACATTCTTTATAATTACCAAGTATAAAATTAAATCATTTCAGCTTTGTGTGAGTCTGAAATATTTTCTCAATTATATTTTTAATAAAACTAATTTTCTTCCTATTATAGCTCTATAGCATTTTAGAGTAAATGAGAGATGTTCTTTCTTCTAATTTTTTGTTTTCAAAAAGTCTTGGTAGGAAATTGTGTAGTCAAAGCTTCCAATAACTGGACCTTTACCAAGGACTGATGTAAACTCAAGGATTGAAGTACATGGCACACTTCTACACAGAGATAACTTGTTGTATTGTAAGGGAGGCAAAACCACGTGCCCAAACTTTCTGTATAATATACTAAACACAGAGAAGCAGAGAGAATGGAGAGAAGTAGGGTAGACACTCATACTGCAGGGTGTTAAAATTCTGATATTTGCTACGTAGGAATATTCTCTCTGTGTTCATGCATATAATTGAGTCTATAATTTGTTACTGCATGCTAATATGGACACTTGATAATGAGATTCAACCATAAAGTGAACATTCTTCAAGGTAATTGTATGTAAGGCATTAATGAATGTGATATTTTATTTGTGCTGAAATGTGGTGATATTTTATTTGTATGTTAAGAAATAAAGTTTGCCTGGAGATCAGAGGTCATAGCCAGACATAAACAAAAGTCAGGCAATGGTAGCACATGAGGCAGAGTCTCTAAGCATTCAAGGATACAGCCAAGTGTGGTGACACATTCCTTCAATCCCAGTACCAATCATAGAGACCTGGAGGTCTGTACAGACAGACAGTAACGAGGAAGTGAGGTGGCTGGGCTAAGAGCCAGTGAGAAGGCAGAACAGCAAGGCAATAAAGGAGCAGATTAGACAGGAAGAAGCTGGTTCTCTTGGGAAGCTGTGGCGATGTGGTGAGCTAAGGTTTAGAAATTCATCTACAAATGAACAATCCAAGCTCAAGATTATAATGGTTATGAAAATGCCAGATTGGTAGTAGAATCTTGGTGATGCTTAGAACTGATGGTCAGGGTTGCTAGGGGGAGCAGTGATAGGCAAGACTTAGACCTATCCCTGGAACAGAGTAGGGATCTGGTTTATGGTCAGGAAGTGAATGAATTAGTGTATACAAGTTTTATTTATTCTCTTAGTCCAGCTTCCATCTTCAAGTAAATCTCATGATCTTTTCAATTTTCTCATATAATTTCCTACTAGTTGAGTCCAATCCCTGGCCCAAAGAGTTTTGTTTTTATGACTAATACTTATAACACACTTCAATCCTCATTAATATTTTGTCATCTTGCTAACTTATCATCTTGGCATTCTATTACATCATATTTGTGTCTGAATTAGTAGAATATCTATTCTTTTGTTCTCTGAAATGGCAACAGAATACATAATATCCTCTATCAAGACTTTCAAAAGAACACAGCATTGTAAACTATTGGATTTCATGAAATCCATGTCCATCAAATCCTTATTTAAATTATGTGACTGAATGACTGCCACAATAATGATAAAAACATTTCAGTAAAATAATTTGTTATTAGAAGCAGCAAGATGTTTGTGTTTGTTTCTAACTACCAAAATGGTCAGCCCTATGACCGTATACAGAAGTAAAATTATAAACATTGAGTAGATCGTACTTATGTATATAGGAATACTCTATATATACGTGTGTGTGTGTGTGTGTATGTGTGTGTGTGTGTGTGTGTGTAGGAATATATATGTATGTGTGTGTGTAAATATATATATATATATATATATTTACACACACACACACATATATATATATATCATCAATTCATTTAATTTAAAAAGCTATCAATTTGAAAAAGAGAAGAATGAGCATAGGGGAGGGTTTTGATGGAGGAAAGGAGGAATGATGCAATTATGTTATAAATCTAAAAATATAACAGAAATAATTAAAAATACATAACAATTATCCAAACAAAATAGACACAGTAAGGCAAAAACCCATCCTATTAGCAGTAACTATTAGCAGAAGGTACAGCTTCTGCATCGAGACACATGATGCTGTGGCTCACACTTGGACTTTGCAAGAAGTGCACTAGTGTGTCATTTAAAACAAGACATGGAACTATAGATGAATGCCCACTCTTTGTATACTAATTCTAGGCATGGTCATATCCAATAAGAATAAAACAGAGTTGCTTTCCTCCAGGAATACACAGCAAACTTGATACATTTTGCATTCAACTTTTTCAGCCCAACTCAAACATTACTTCCTTGTATAGACTGTCCAAAGTCCTGTTCAACAGCATCCACAACACTCATATTTGCACAGGGCTTTATATAGAAAAGGGAAATAAAAAGTAACTGTTGGATGTTATTTATTATCTGAAGATACTTTTTCAAATGAATTCATAAATATTGTTGAGCCTTTTCTTAATGTTTTATTTACTATTCAATTTTTTTTCATTAGATAACTTGAAGTGACTTACAATTGGTCAGTATACCATTTCTGAAATAGGCCTTTCTTTCCATGCTTGGTGGTGTACTCCTTTATTCCCAATACTCAGCACTGAGACAGGCAGAGGCAGAGGCACATCTGAGACTTCAAGGAAGTCTACTTAGAGGCTTCTAATCCAGATGGGAATACACAGTGAGACGTATTTCAAAAACAGGTTTGTTTCTTGGTTTGTTTGTTTCATAAAAAGACTTTATCTACTCCTGGCAGTCCTCCTAAACAATTCCTAGTCCAAGAATTTTCAGCTCAGAGTCTGCTTATACTTCTGCTTCGTCTTGACTAGTGTATCGTTTATCGTTCACCATCATGGATAGAGTCCTGTGGAAATTATATCTTTAAATGAGCCGGAACAAACCCAAGTCATCAAATATAATTTCAATAATGAACCTCAATGTTTTACATTTGAATACTTCCCCAACTGGTTACAATATATTAATGTCAGATTAAAGGACTCCGATCATCTTTCCAACTCAGTTAAAAGACAGTGAATGAATGGTTCTGCCTTGGCCAGGTTTTTAATGAATATTTCGGAAGTGTACAGACCCAAGTGTGGAATGACTCAACTAACACCAGGAGATGCTAATATGGAGGAGAAGGTCATATGAGACTTTAAAGCACAACTGCACATTGATACACTTCCTCTCAAAAGGCCGCACCTACTCCAACAAGGTTACATCTCCTAATAGTGCCACACCCTATAGGCCGAGCATTCAAATACATGAGTCTATTGGTACCATCCGTACCAGAGGCAAAAAGTGGCATCACTGATAAGTTGATAGGCAAACTCTTTTAATTTCATCAAATTCCTTTTCTTGGCTACTCTCACTGGAAAAGATTTTTACAATCCGTGAAGGAAATTGATGGTGTTAATGGTCAGTGACAATGGTGAAAATGGGCAGAACGAAGAAGATCATAAACAAACAAGCCCAAACCGCCTACCATTTGCTTTGTCTCCACCAATCCTGATTGGAAAACTTAGCAACCATTGTCACCTGAACAGCATCACCTAGACCGTGACAAAATTTTGTTTTCTGAACTAAATTTATTCTTGCTCTTATCAACAATCCTTAGAAAGATAA
This sequence comes from Peromyscus eremicus, assembly GCF_949786415.1. Lineage (NCBI taxonomy): Eukaryota > Metazoa > Chordata > Mammalia > Rodentia > Cricetidae > Peromyscus > Peromyscus eremicus. The sequence goes on along the minus strand of NC_081437.1, from coordinate 34,194,834 downwards.
TTAATGAAGATGTGTTAAAACTTTTAAAGCATGAAAGGAATATTGATTTTTTGTACTTGTGCAGGGTCTGAAAGCTTGCAAGGCAGGGACCTAGTAACATCCAGTTAATTCATTTAAACAGTCATGCAAAGATTAAAGGAGAGACATTGTCAACAGAGATCTTTGAAGAGGGATGGAAGGAAAACCCAGTTGATCCCACTTGGTTTACCTTTCAAAAAATGGGCCCACACTAGAATGTCCTAGTTCTTCAATTTGTCTGTCCTGGGAGCTAAGCTACTGTCCTGGAGAATTAAAAGGGTTAGATGGGTCAGTTGCATATCCAACGCTTTTCTTTTTTAAGTGTGGTTGTTCATTGTTATCAAAGTGATACTTATATAAAAGGTGATAGAGGGTTCTACAAAGCCAATATTGAAGAACTGCAATACCCTAGAAAAGTTATATTTCCTTATAGCAATAGCTTTCAGTTGCTCCAGCTGTGGACCTGGCATTTACATTATTTAAAATACAGATGTAAATGTGTCTTGTTCATTGGCTTGAGGTACTAAGGAAAGCATACTCAAAGAAAAAAATGAGCTATTCTCTAATGTCTTTGTGCATTCTGATAGTTTGAGAGAATAATACTGACAATGATATCAGAATGACTAATATTTAATTAAGTGATTGTTTCTATACTAAACATTTGCCTAGAATCTACATACTCAGTATAGTTTGTCTTTTTACAACTTCTCATAAAATCCTTTAAAGAAAACATCATTATTTTTGTTTTACATATATGACAAATTGGATCAGAGATCTTATATTACTTCTAAAATGATAGTAATTGGAAAAATTAAAATTCAAATCTAGACTTCCCCTTTCAATAATTATTTTTCTAAGAGCCATAGAGACTTCATTTTTACTAGAATCTTATTATTATGTTTTTACTCAACATATAACCATTGGTATTGATTTTTGCCATTATAAATTCTTGATAACCAATGTTTTGTTGGAGGTAAAATTATCCTCAAGGGCACCATCATTTATTGAAATTATCTACTTGTTTAGTGAATCTGGGCTTGATTTCAATTTAATTGCTATTTTGAACATTTCTAAGATAAATATCTTTATCCATAGTGTGTAGACTTTTAAAATGATACCTCTGTGTATTCATCAGTTAATCTTCTCAGGATAAGATGCTATTTATGGGTGTGCTTTTAAATTAATCTATAAAAATATGAATAGCCAGACACATTGATGATTATTACACAGCAGCAACAGTAAGGTCATGGTTTTTACTTAATTGGACAATTAATGGGAAGTGGAAACTAGTTTATTTTCAAGAATGGCCAGCACAAACATGGGGTTTAGAGATAGCTTTCTTTAGGATTATAAAATGCAGAAAGCAGCCAAAAGCCTCACCTGTAGCAGAAGCAGTAACTTTGCTCTCGTTGCTGGTTTAAAAAAAAAAAAAACAAAACTGAGGGGTGCTAGAGGAAAGAAGTCTCACTGGTAATTAATATGTAAATAAATTTATATATGATATTAATAGAGAAATATGTGCATATATTATGTATCATATGGTATACTAGATGTTGCAAATAACTTTCTTCGATGAACAATATCTGCCAATGACACCATGGGTAGGAGACTTGGGTCTTAGGAGTCCAGTTTTACTACAAAATAAGAGTTTTGACTGTGAGAGTCATCACACATATGTTTAAAGAAAGTATGTAATCTTTTCTCCAATAATATCAGCAAGTTCCCCAAATTATAAATGGAACCCTGAAAGATTGTATTGAGTTTTGGTTCCAATTTCAGCCACCAAATCTGATTTTTTTTTATTTTTATTTTTCAATACAATTCAGTTCTACATATCAGCCACGGATTCCCTTGTTCTCCCCTCTCCCGCCCCCCCTCACCTTCCCCCCAGCCTGCCCTCCATTCCTATCTCCTCCAGGGCAAAGCCTTCCCCGCCGACTGAGATCAACCTGGTGGACTCAGTCCAGGTAGGTCCAGTCCCCTCCTCCCAGGCCAAATCTGATTTTTATATATACAGAATAAAATGATATATTGAAATTCCAAAGCTGTAATTTCCAGCTTTTCAGAATATCTCAAACCTAGGAACATCTGGGGAAAGAGAAAACCAAGAACAAAATATGAGATACCTTTGGAATGATGCCAAGATAGGATTTCCAGGAGTGAACTCAAGACCTAACAAGATGTTTGTAAAAAGATCTAAGATGGGGTACAATACACTGAAGTGTCTGACCTCGAATGTTCTCTGAGCTTTGCACTGAGAAACAGTCAACATTCTGGAATTAAAGTTTGTGGAGTTGAAAAATGCATTGTAGCAAAGTCATATGATAGATTTATCTTTTGCTTTTTGAGAATTCTCAACATTGATTTTCCGAGTAGGAGTACCACTTTGCAATCCCGCCAACATTGAATGAGGGCTCCCCTTTTCCCATACCTCCAATCATCTTTGCCATTCTAAATAGGGTAAAATGGCGCCTCTAATTCGTGTTGGTTTGAATTTCCCTTAATCGCTAGGTACAATGAAAAACCATTCAAGATATTTCTCAGCCATTCTTTTCGTCTTTTGAGAACTTTATGCTCAGGTCCCAGGCCTTGCTTATTTTTTCTTTTGGAACAGTTCTTTGGAGTTTTGACTCTTTATGTTTTGAATTCTTTATATATTCTGGATATTATTCCTCTGTCAGATATGGCAGGCAAAGATTCCCCTGCTATGGGTTTTATATTCACACAAATGTTTGTTTGACTGTGAAAAAGCATTTCAGTTTTATGAAGTTCCCCCTTAATAATTATGACCTCAATTCTTGGACAAATGGATTCCTTCTGCAACCACATCCTGTAGAGTAATGCCTATGCATTCTTCTGACAGTTTCAGTGTTTCAGCTCTAGGTCTTTGATTCATTTGGAGTTAGTTTTGTACAACTATGAAATGCATCATATATATATATATATATTATATATATACTTTTAGTACTTCATAAATTCTTAAAATAAGAGTAATTTATTGCAAAAAAAATTGGTTTTCACATATGGGTTTGACATGGTAAAAAAAAAGTCAGAAAGCTTAATAGGTCCTAAACGTCTTGTACAAAACTAGTCAGCCTCTACCTTCTGCTCTACTTTCTCTAACTCCCCTTCCTTTAAGTAACTACCTTTCATTCTAGCATTTGGTTTCAATACTTGGATTAACATCACTGATCTAACCCTGAGTAGTTCATTGTGGAGTGCCTCCTACTTCCTCATGATACCAAGTCTCCCATGAGAGGGCACTAAAAAATAGCATCTCTGTTGGCAGTAGGACACACCACCACAATGCATTTGGGAAATTATGTGTTTTCTGCTTTTACAGTGGATCTGTCTTTTGCTATGACTTACCCTATTCTGTGTTTATTTCAGGGCACTTTATTCAGAGAGAGCTATTTGTTTAACACTATTGATTGTGTTAGCCATGAGCAACTTATTGACAATTGACATCTAAAGTACAGGGGGTAATCAATGAACTTGTATTAGCATGGCAACAGACATTTTGCTCTCTTGCTGATTCTCAAACCTAAAAATTATCAGTGGTGTGTGTAAGTCTATGTATGACCCAATCCACAGGCTATGCAAATTTGGAAGCTCTGATGTGGGAAACGAAAGAACTTCCTTCCAAAGCCAACTAAGGATAAGTTATAAAGTAAATGCTCTGGTCAAAATCACAAAGTGTTTTTAGATTCATCTTATGTGTCATGTATAAGCCAGTTTCATGGATGCTCACAGGAGACAAGACTCTTGGATAAGAAACAAAGGATTTTTATTGCTCATGGCTGCAGAACAAGCCTCATGTGTTGTCTTAGGGTTTCTCTTGCTGTGAAGAGACACTATGACCATGGCAACTTTTACAAAGAAAACCATTTAATTGGGGCTGGCTTACAGTTGCAGAGGTTTAGTCCACTATCATCATGGTGGGGAGCATGGCAGCAGGCAGGCATAGAAGCAGGGAGTGAACTGACGAGCATATGAGACTTCAAAGCACACCTGCACATTGATATACTTCCTCTCAAAAGGCCGCACCTACTCCAACAAGGTTACATCTCCTAAAAGTGCCACACCCTATAGGCCGAGCATTCAAATACATGAGTCTATTGGTACCATCCGTACTCAAACTGCCACACATGTGCAAAGGTGACCTAAATCCCTACAGCCCCATATCAGTGGTTCTGAGGCTGTCTGTAGTAGAGGCTGTGTGTTAGTGATTTCTGGTACTGGATGAGTAACCCTGACGTCTGCTTGAGAAGCTGCCCAGGTCTAGCTCCAGGGTAGAAAGCCATGTAGAATCAAAATATGTACAGTGACATGAAAAGTACCTTCATGATATTATTCAAGCAAATGGATAAGCGACAAAGAGTGTGAATACTAAATTTTCTTTTTAGAGATATGTGCTGAGGAATTTTTTCAGTCTTGGTTTTCATCCCATCTGTGGCTAAGGGGGAAAATGCCCTATAGAATCCACAGTTCTCTAAATATTGCACAACCATGGGAACTCTGTCTGCTAAAGCAAAACCCTTCCACAGGGGATTTTCTTAAACCATAAAATAATATATATGCTGTTATTTTCTTCATTGTGAAGATTTTGGAGCTCAAACTGTTCCTACAGGAACATGAAAAGTTGTAAGAAAGCCTTGTATTTTAATTTAGAAAGAAATAGAAGAAAGTGGCTGGCTGACAGTAGGAAACATTTGGAGGTCTGCTGTCACTATTTTACATTCTTCTGTGAGATGATCCCTGATTATATGAGCTGTAGAAATGCTGTGTGGCCATGTGCATTATTCAGTGTTCTCACCGAAAAGCTTCATCACCCCACTACCCTTAAACATAATGTTCTCTGTATGGCTGTATCATAAGGTATAAGGAAATTACAATTCGGATTGCCTCCAACACCCCAAGCATAATTCCTGATTTGAGATCTGGTAATAAACTCCATCTTTATTTCTTACTTTTTGGCTTTTTGAAATGAAGTCTCTCTGTGTAACAGCCCTGGCTATTGTGGAACTCGCTTTGCAGATCAGGCTGTCCTCGAACTCACAGAGATCTGCCTGCCCCTGAGTCCTAAGTGCTGGGATTAAAGGTGTGCACTACTATGCTCAGCTTATCCTTACTTTTAATGTGGCCTGAAGAATGAGCTTTGAGACTGTTGGATCCACCATTAGTGCTATTTGTCAAGAAAGGTCACAGGGCTGACATGTTGGCTCAGAGGGTGAAGTGACAGATAAATAAGCTTGATGACCCATCCCAGGATCCCACATAAAAGTGCAAGGAGAAAACCAACTCCACAAAGTTGACCACTGAATTCTATCAATGCCCTTGGCATGCACAACCACACACATACACAATATAGCACATACACACACATTCACATCAGGTACAAACAGACTAACCAATACCTAAATAAATATAGTAAAAAGTGGAATTGTGTTTTTAGAGAAATTATAAAACTTCTGAAATAAAATCAAAACGTCATTATAGTCATGGAAGAAACCCATCCTTATTGTGAGGAATTGCTGGAAATGTTGCAACAGGATGGACCTCAGTGTTTGAAGTACCTTGGCGAATGTGGCATGGAGTCTATTAATTTCAGAAATAAAGTGAGTCAGGACCGAAAGGGCAGGCATGGCTCATTCAAGTTATTAGAACTCCCTGCAAATAAAACACATCCGACCTTCATTCACTCAGTGGCTTGTGAGTTCATTCAGTAAGTACTTACTCTGTGTGTCTCATGTGTGTGGAAAACACACATGTGTCCTGCAGAGACAGAAAGATACAGAGAAGTAAAGGGGTGAGTATACTACAAAACGCCATGCAGTTTATAAAGGAAAATTCAAGCTCAACACTGGAGAGCATACCTACAATCCCAGACCAATCTCTCAGGAAAAGGAAGAAGAAGAATGACAACCCAAGGCCAATCTAGACTATAGATGGTGACTTGGTGTCAAGGGCAAATGAAATTAAGGCTTTAAAAAGTCAAACTCAAGGATCTAGGTCCCAAAACAAAAAATTAAGCCTGTTTCTTGATTCTTGGCTTAGATCAATGGGATACATACATACACACACACACACACACACACACACACACACACACACACACATGCACACTTCCTTGGATATGATTCCTCACAATTTTGTTTTGCTTGAATAGCAAATATTATAATTTCTCTATGGGACATACATTGTGGTTTTATTATATACACTAAGATTTAATTATTTTGTAATTTATCTTGATATAAAAAAAACAGAACATAAGCAAGAAACCCAAAACTTATGAAGCAATACTTCCCCTGAAACAAAGTGCATTATTGAGATCACTGAGAACTCTGTATTCTATGCCAGTCCTCCCACAGGCTCAGAGCAACCTGCCAGCCTGATCCTGCAGAACCAAACCTGTGATCTTAGTTGTGATTTTCTGTGTGTACAGAGTGTCAGCATATACGTAGTTGTGTAGTTGTAGATGTATGTGTAATGGTATTAAAATTCAGAATAAGACATAATGAAGCTATCTAGTGCTCTGAATATTGGCTCTGCTTTCCTTTTAACTCCACGTGAGGTCCTTTTTTACATTGATACAAAGAGTCTTGTTTATTCCTTTTTGACATAATAATACGCAAAATATTTCTACATGTAATAGTGTAAATAAATAATATGTATACATAGATACAAATTCCTTCCAATAGATAATCTTGTAGCTATGTACAGAATTTATATATTACCAAATTAGCTGCTTAAAAACTTCTTAAAATTCCTTTGTAGTCATACTTGCAAATATTACTTAGAAGTACATACATAGATATATGTGTGTGCATGTGTCTGTGTGTCGGTGTGCCCACCATGATGCATGAGTGAAGGACAGAAACAAGAAAACTTCTGAGAATTGATTGTCCATTTCTATCACATAGGTTCTGGGGATCAAACTCAGGTCAACATGCTTGATAACAAGCATGCTTACCTGCTGAGCCCCATCTCACCAGCCATACTGAGGAATGTAGCTATTAAAAAGGATGAAAATCACATAGAAATTTAAAGATACATTTATTTTTATACATATACATATATATATATATATATATATATATATATATATATATATATATATATATATATATAAAACTGGGTGTATGTACCTTTGTCTTTCTCTTTGTCTTTTTCCATACTTGTGTAACACATGTTTATTTGAAATTATAACTGTATGTTTATGCCTCTTTGCATATTTGTATGAAATCCAACCCAATATTGTAGAAATTAATCTCCTTAATCTAAAAATGATGAAAGCAATATTAGCAATTACATGACTTTCAGACTGTAACATAATTTGATCACTGGGCTTATATTCTGCTTCTGGTGGTAAGAACCCCTGCTTTTTTCTCCCAACAGTGTATGCATCAGATACAGACTAAGATTTTGGTGTAAAGGCCCATCAACAGAGATGCATCATCTTATAAATTTGCACATTTTATATATCTTCATCTCCTTGTTTTTGATATACTCCAATAATTAGGGAAAAATTCTCATTTCATGTTTAACAAATATCAATGTGGCTGCTGATCAGAAACAGGTGAATTGAGTGTGTGTCTGTATGGCACGTGGGTGCCTGCGAGTGAGAGCATGCAAGCACACACACCACCTATGACAAAAGCTGATAGAAGGTCAGCATTTGCTGTGACCATATTTACAGCATTTGACTATGTAAAACAGCAGACACTGAAGACTGTTTCTTTCCCTACCTTCTCTGTAGCATGCTTTGAATGTTCTAGAAACCAATGAAATTTCTGCAGCCGTATGCACACACTCTAGCAACATCACTAAACCTGTCATTGTTACTTGTTCTTGTCAATCTCTCTGAATGTCTTTCCGATAGTCTATCATAGTTCCATAACACTGTTACTACTAGTATAATCCATTTTAGTATAGATTTGGGGATTAAATGATGTATTTTATTTGACAGGCTTGAATGCTAATGGCTAACAAGTGCCAGTTCGTTATATTCTCTATATCTCTACAACAGTAGACAAAGGCCAGTGAGACAGGTCAGTGGGTTAAGGGAACTGATGCCACGCCTGTTGACTGAAGTTCAATCTGTGCACACTTGTGGTGGGAGGAGAAAACCACTTCAACACATTGCCTCTAACACACATGGAGAGAAACACACACACACACACACACACACACACACACACACACACACACAGCCCATGAATAAATTCTTGTAAAATTAAAAACAAACTAGAATAAAGTAGCCAAAAATAGGACATAAAAATGGTTCATAGCTTAGTTTGAAATAAAAGATCACGACAGTTTCCTGACTAAACAGAAAGAAAATAGCTGTAGGAAAAGATACGTGGCATAGTTATTAATGCATCTAATTCTATCGTAATTGAAAAGGACACAGGCACACTGAAGGCAGGAGCCAAAATGTCTTGTGTGAGTTTTATGGTAAATGAGTGGTGAGTGATTTTCTGACTACCCTCCTGCCACTGGGAAGCCACTGACGGACATCTCCTTCATCTTCCACTGCACATTAGAGTGGCCACTGTCAGACTCTCCAAGGAAAGAACAAATTGCCTTCTGCTTATATCCCCATCAATCAGACAGAGTAATAGGCTATTTCCTCAAAGCCTAGAAATGTGTCCGGCTCAATCGAAGCCCCAGTAGTTGGAAAGTCTCCAAAGTCAGAATGAAAGAGTTAGAATTCAAAGATCAGAGTTTATAAAAAATAATGTGCCCATTTGAACATTTTAATTATGTTCTCTCTTTCTGACTCCTGGCAAAACTTAGTTCTTTGACAGAACAGCGAGGAACGCATCAGAATGCAGATTAAAATGTCTTGGTTTTATTCCATTTCTGTAACAGCTGCATAATATCCAAAATGTTCCTCTCTGATTCTCTCTCTGTTAACTCATATATGAAATAATAATAACAATAAAAACCTTTAGTATACCACCAAAGGTTACTAAACACCTTACTCACCCCCATCTATGCATATCAATCTCATTTCAGTGCTTGCCACTTTCCATTCTTGGGTCCTATAAATGCTCTAGAATTCTGTATATCTGGACATTTACTTGAAAAACATCCAAAAGCAATTTATTCTGGGTTGGATAATTTAACCACAGCCTTTGTCTGTTTTTAACCTCTGCACATTCTTTGAAAACTAACATAGGTTTCATGCTTCATGGATTCACCCCAAATCTCTGCACTGGACAGACTAGCCACTTGTTTTATGCATCCTGGGATCACCTCCATACTCATATAATAGCATGCACTACATTGTGTTCATTTTCATGCGTAGCATATGATCTGATAAACTTTTAATGAAGTATTGCTGAAGTAACTAATAAATAAACAAAACTGAGTTAATTGGAAGTAAAATATGAAAGTGAGGCAAAATTTGATTTATATATAAGTTAATCTGCCCATTGGCCTTAGCAAACAGCTAGTTAAATGTAAACAATGGTAAAATATTTTTTTTCTCCAATATTTCTTAAGAACTTTCTAAACTTAAACTACAAATTGGGTTACCTGGTGAATAGAAGCTTGGCTTTGAAAGAGATAAAGATGTTGGTGATGAAAGGGACTTAGGAATGCTTTAAAAACATAAAAATTCAAAAGCAAAATAGTATGAAACCCCACACTAAGCAAATTTCAAAGGTGACGGTGATGATGATCTTCTCACCCAAATTTTTCATCATTGAAAGTGAAAACTTCACTCTTCAGAATTAGTGGTCTTGAATCCCAACACCCAAGTTAAGGCATACAACTTGCAAAAGGAAAAAAAAATCCAAAGTAAGTATTTTAAGGAAGTATGTATGGGATTTTCAGCAAATAATTGTAATTTCAATTCAGATCCTTATTGCATAAAAATTGGAGTATTTTAATCATTAATAATAATTAGGAGTTCAAAAGAGACAATCATGTATTAATTTACTATAATTCAATTGTAAGTTATCTTTTCTTATTTTCTGTGCTTCCAATAGCCCTAAAGCTGCCCCAGTTCAATACCTGATCTTCCATAGAAATTGGTATGGTAGACTTGATGTTTTGTCTTATTTCATGGTGGATCTCTGTTTTACGACTATAAATAGTGATTAAAAAGTAAAATTACAACATGTTTAGTTCAGAGACGCTGTTTGAATTTTATTTGTTATTCTAGGATCAAATGACAAATAATACCTCATTCTAAAACTTAGAAGGCTTGTTCCCTGGTTGTAATAGAAGTCTTGGCTTTTCTCAGAGGAGCATAAGGAAAGAGCACAGAAGAAACCAGGCTGATTAGTGTCAGGTCCTCCCCACTTGCTTTTCCTGTAAGGATTCTTAACTGGGTTCATTCTAAATTACTACAGTGGTCCAGGTTCAATAGATAAGCATTCTGTTTGTGGATTTGCTTAATTCCATATAATTTTGGTTTGATGATGGTGTGATTTGCATTAGAGGCTTCATCGAGATTGGTTGGGTCCGCTGAGGCTTCACACACATACTTTTTCTAAATCTATAGTCTCTCATAATGATTTCATTTCATGGCAGAATCTCCTTTGTGGTTTTCATGTCAGTCTTCCTGATTATTCTGGAGGTTAGCAACCTCTTCCTATGATCAGTGAATACCTGGATATAAATTCTGATTTTTGAAGATGTTTCTGTTTGATTTAATATTTGCCTCTTAATAATGTCACTATTTCTAAAAGCTTCAAGGATCAGTTTTTGTGGCAGAATTTCTTAGTGTGATAGCCTTTCTGTATGTGTGAGAGGGTAATCTATTTTCCTCTCTGGAAGGTTATTAATGTCTCAAAATTATGGGTCTGGCTTCTTCCCTAAAACATGAGGAACGTTTATTAATTGCCTGAAGTTTCTGTGATCCATGTCTGTCTTCGATTTAAGAAATTCTCAGCTACTGTTAGTCAGATATTGCTACCTGCCTTCTTATTGTTTAAAAACATTTATTTTCTTTTATGGTTATGATTGTTCTGCTTGCATGTGTAACTATGCTCAACCTTCGTTCTCAGTGTCTGTAGAGGGCAGAAGAGGGCATCATACTCCTGTAGCTGGAGTTATAGACAGTTGTGAACCTCCATGTGGGGAATGAAATTGAACCCTGCTCCTGTGCAAGAGCAACAAATGCCCTTAACCACCAAGACATCTATCCAGAATCTTTTCTATGATATCATAGTGTAGCTGATGTTTTCCTGGTCCCATTGGCTCCTAAGGCTCTGCTCAGACCCAAATAAACACACAGAGGCTTATATTAATTAAAACTGCTTGGCCATTAGCTCAAGCTTACTACTGACTAGCTCTTATACTTAAACTCAGCCCATTTCTGGGAATGTATATGTCACCACATATTCTGTGGCTTTACCTGTGTGCCATTACATGCTGCTCCCTGGACGACAAGCTGGTGTCTTCTGACTCAGCCTTTCTCTTCCCAGATTTCTCTTTCTCTGCTTGCCCCACCTATACTTCCTGCCTGGCTACTGGCCAACCATCATTGTATTAAACCAGTGTACAAAAGCATTATTCCACAGTATCATAGTTTTGAGAAAAGCTTTTTTCATCTTCTCTTGCTCACAGGCTGTGACCCTGGTGGCAGGCTTTCTCTGTTTTCTCCATTTCCTTCCTTATGCTCTTGTTGACAAAGGGAAATGAATTCCACTATGTGACCATAGACAAAGTTGTAATATCCCAGCTTTACTAAGGCATAATAGAAGAATTAAAACTATAGTTAAGCTGTACAGTGTGATAAGTTCACATATGGATTTGACATATAGATTGTACAATTACCATATTCAAGCAAATTAACACATGCATTACTTCATATTCACTTGATATATTCATATATGCATCTGTGTGTATGTATGTGCATGTGCGTGTTTGAGTGTTGCACATAACACTTGAAATCTATTCTTTTGTCAAAATTTAAGTATGTCATACAGTATGATTAAGCCAAGCACGGTGATACATTTCTATAATCCCAGCCATTAGGTGGTAAAGGTAGAGGGATCAGTAGTTCAAGGCCAGCCTCGGTTACACAGCAAGTTCAAGACTAGCCTGGCTATCTCAGAAACAAAACACCTAGTTTCAGGAAAGAACAAACAGTGCACTGTAATGAACATTCTCCATTCTGGATATTAGATTTTTAGAGATTATTCATTTTATAGTTGAAAGTTTATACCCTTGGCTAGCATCTTCTATTCCCTAACCCCAGATCCTGGCTGTGACATTTTATTTTGTACTATTATGAACTCCTATTTTAGAATATATGGGTACACCAAACCACACAGTGTTGTTTGTCCCTTGGTGTCTGGCTTATTTCAGTTAGCAAGTATCCTATAGGTCCACCCATATTGTTAGAAACAGAATCATTCCCTTTTTGAATTGGTTATTAAATATAATAACCAATGAAAATGCACCATTTCCTTTATGAGTTCATCTGCTGACCAAACATTTAGGTTGCATCTCTGCCTTGGCGACTGTGAATGATTCTACATTGAACATGTAACTACTGATGTCACTTAGGGATATTGATGTTACTTTGCTCAGCCCTGGCAGGGTGCTGTCGATGCTAAAGCCAAATCCAGTTGTATAAACTGTGATGAATGAAACAGTTTTCAAAATCCTGGAGAGAGACTCAGAGGCCCCCTTTAACACTCAATCTCGCTTATTTATTAATCTGTCCTAAATATCGCCAGTGAATAAACTATCTAGCAGATCTTTGGCCCAGACTAATATTTTTGAAGTACCAGTTGAAAGTAGAATATATTACTTATTTTCAAGATTGATTTCTATTTCAACAAAAACTAAACATTTTTCCTTTGTATACATTCCCATTACATTTATTTTAAAACGATTTTAAATTCTGTTTTTATGATTTATAACCATACTAGTATGTTCTTACTGCAAAAGTTTGACCACATATCTCCAGTAAACATACGAACTGTTCTGTCAATGACAGTAGATCTATTTTTGTGGTCCATGCTTGTACACTCTCTAAGATAGCTACTGTATAACATACTTCCTTTTCTTTTCAAAACCACCCTGGGATTCTTATTTCTTCACTTATTTCACTCATAAATATGAACAAAAAATACAAGTGCCTCTCTCCTTTCTGTCTCCTATTTTACTTATCCAATCTAAGAATATAAGTTATACATTTGAAAAATTAATAGTGAAGACCTGACTCGTGTCAGCCTAACATCAGTTCTTTACATCCTCTTTGCATGCCGTGGCTTCCTGCTTTTTCAAAGTCCATGTGACCTGGCCATCTTTAGTTATGATTCTTCCTCCTATTATGTACCTCTCCCACTAGGATACATTTTCATGTTAATATCCTGCATACAAAAAAGTAGTCTCTAGAGGCTATCATTTTCCCTACAGTTCTATCCACCCAAACTGCAGGAATAAACTGTGCATAGGTGCAGGTCTCTATTCTTTTCCCAGATTCCACCCTCTTTTCCTGCATAATTTCTTCAGTCAGGCTTGGTTCTCAGCTAGGCATTAGAGAGAACTATTAAGGCCATTAATAGCAAGGCCTTAGTGAGAATGGAATTGTGTATCGAATTCCTCCCAGTAGCCATGAGAATAGGAGTTTCTCCAACCATGGACTTCCATCATGCCCCAGAATCAGTGTTATTTCTCTACTCCATTTTCCACTCACTCTTTAGATGTCACTCTATCAACTCAGACTTTCGTTTCTTTTTTATCTAGTGGCATGGAGACATAGACTTAGTCACAAGACTCATGCTCAAAACTGCTAGTACCTACCACTGACTGTTCAGAATTAAGGGCAGGGGTGGACACTGAGTTGCCGACCTGTGTCTACTGTACAGAAGTTCCCATGTATGCCTGGTATGGAAAGCTAATATTCAAACCTAAATTTTATCTTTAAACCATAAAACAGATCCTCCCGTCTTCCTCATCTATATAAAGAGATAGTGGCTATTTAAATCTCTTAACTGGAGACCCCCACAGTCAGTAAGCAATTGCCTATATTTACAAAGCCTTTATCTGTTCACATTTAATGTATGTTCTATCTATGTAAGTTAATGTATGTTCTATCTATGTAAGTTTTAATCACCTTTAGCAATGCTGTCGTTAATCCAAACTACTGGTCGTCACACCTGGTTGAAACCCTCTCATTGTCCTTACCCATTAACAGTAGCTCAAATGGCACCCAGAGTTATTTCAAGACAACTTGTTGACTAATGAGATTCAATTCTCTCCAATGGGTGTTAAATTTCAAATCCACTCTGACCTGCATGAGCAGATGTGACCATGTCTCACTTCTCTCTCCCAACCCATTCTCAGTCTCCTGATTAATGCAATGCCCATTACTCCTTGGTGAGTCTTCTGGTCTTTATGTCCCATTTGAAGCTTAGCTTAACCTTGAAACCTTTGAACTTGCTTTTCTCTATGGATCTTAGCTGACATATTAAACTGGCTGTTTTTAATCTTATCTTCACCTATAACAATATCTCATTCATGCATTTTCCTCACAGGACTCCTGCCTAATTAATACTATATAAATTATTATAGTTTGATAGTATTGTAATTATTTACTGTCTATCTTTCCATTAGCAATTATATCTTGTGTGTTAGAGACTGATGACTTATTTTGAAGTCATCTTAGAGTAGTATGAAAGTGTCATGGGCTCATGATGGCATTGAATAAATACTAATCACATCATCAAAGGACTGTGTACAATACTCTATCATACAGTTTATATTGCAAAGAACATTGTAGTGCTTCACATTTTCCTTATAAATTGTCATTAATTTGCTGTGCTAGGGTTGGAAATTAGGCATCCCTTTCTAAGCTGTCCCACTCCCAAGCTGTTGTAAGGCTCACACACATGAGAATAACTGGCATTCTTTGAGCATATACATAGCCAATGTTGTGTCTTACATACCTAGTTTCAATCACTATGCAAATGATAATTGATTGTATGAAGTACTCTTTGTTTTCCAAGTAAGAGAAACAGTAATGAAAATTGAATAAAGCAAACTTATCTAGAACGGACCCACTGAACCTTAGATCTATTTAACTCTCAAGTTCAAGCTATTTACATTAACTACTGTTTCAATCCATATCTCTCATTTGACTTATATACATTAATAACTACATAAATTAAGTCTACTTATGAAATTTTTACTTTATGTGGTTCCTCTTTAATATTCATGCACATTTTTCCTTCAGTTTAATTAGCCTGAATCTGACATGAACTTTAGATGATTTATTGTAAAATTAATTTAATTTTAACAATCTGCATTTAACAATCTAATTTTCTATAAATTTTCATTATAGTCTGATATCTTCTCTGAAGAACATTAGTTATGGCACCTGTGACTCATATTATAAATACTATGGCTGTAACAGTTCGTTATACTTTTTCTATAAGGAGATAATTTATGTAGCCGATTCATGTAACTTCCAGGAAGTGGAAGTGCATAAGCCAGACTTAAAGGTATCTCTTAGAACACATTATTTTACTGTGGGGTCAAATGGCATTTTCATTGCATGGAAAAAGTCATTCAGCAGCTCGAAGAAGGGTCTAGATTGTATGCTCTGGTGAGCAGTGATTCTCCACTACTACAGCTGTGGCTTAGATAGGAAATGCTACCTACGGGCTTGTGTATGGAAGGCTTGCTTTGCATTACAAAGTACATTGGTAGAGTTTTGAAGAAAATTAGAACATGAGGAACTCTCACTTAATCAATGAATGAACCCACCCATAGATTCATAATTGAATGAACTATTACAAGGTAATGAGAATCAAAGAAGGTGGTTCCTGATAAGCAGTAACAAGGTGCTTGTGTCCTGCCTTGAAGGGTGGGTGTATCTCATCTCTCATCTGTTCCTCTCTGTTTCTATTAGATATCTATACAACACCCAGTGAACATCTTTCTTCATCTGTGACCTTCATCCATGATGCCTCTGCCTTGTCCCTTGACATAGTTCTAATACCAATTGACCAGGATGCCCACATAACAAAAGCTCAGAAATTGTGAGAAAAAACAAGTCTTACTACAGTTGATTTTTTTTAAATTAGATATTTTGTCATAGTAATAAAACCAACTAACAGAAGTACATACTGTGCCAATATTGTAAAACTGTGAAATAACTGTGGTATCCTGTTTTGTTGTCCTTTTCTTGTATCCAAGTTCCAATTGTAATCTCTGGAGATTTAGATAGTGGTAAGATTTATGAAGGTCTTGAAGATGTTGCTTTTTCCATGGCACTCGATTAAAACCGACACTATAAGCTTAATAGTTCATGTTTCAGTCTTCATGCCCCAGCACTAAATGGCTGTAAATTGATAACTAATAACAACAACAAAAATCTTAAGTGCTGTGACTACATCCTTTCTATTTTCTTTTTTCACTACATAAACATACTATCTAATATTTTAAATACACAGAACTTATATCCAGGAACCCAAACACTGTATGTGGAGTGTGTGTGGGGGGAAGGGGGCTGTTAATAGTTCTCAGAATAGAGTATTTTTCTTTGCATAGTAATATTTATAGTGATATTTTCACTGACACCTAAGGTACAGTTATTTATATATCTGCATATCTTGCTTTTTCTCCAATTGCAGAAAGAGCTCTCATTAGAATGTCTTATGGTTTCTATTGCTGTGAAGAGACACCATGACCATGCAACACTTATAAAGAATATATTTAATTGAGGTGGTTCACTTACAGTTTCAGAGGTTCAGTCCATTATCATCATCGTGGGGAGCATGGCACCATGCAGGTAGACATGGTCCTGTAGTAGTATCTGAGAGTCCTTACATCTTGATAGGGAGGCAACAGGAAGTTGACTGAGATACTGGGTGATATCCTGAGCAAAGGAAATCTCAAAGTCTGCTCCCATGATGACATACTTCCTCCAACAAGGCCATAACCACTCCAACAAAGCCACACCTCTTAATAGTGGCACTCCCTATGAGATTATGGGGGTCAATTAATTTCAAACTTTCACATAGAGAAAATACATATTATCAGCAAGAAATGTTATTTGTCTTACATTGTTAGTTCCAAAGTTCACGAATTATAGAACTTTCCAAAACTATGGTGCTAATAAATATTATATAATATTTGTAAATAATTTTGTGAATTTTAGAATCTTAATAGAAGATGTTCAATAATTGATAATGAATAAATGGATGCATAGTTGGATTTCAAGCATTTAAAATTCATATGGGTTTTTAAATTAAAGTTTCACATGGCTAGAAAATGCCAGATACCCCTTGCTATTTATTATGCATCTATTATGAAAAATCAGAACAAATTAGAGTATTTAATTTATATATTTATATACATTTTATAGAAATTGGCAATATATATTGCCAGTTGCCAATATAAATTGCCAATGTGTGTACTTGAGTGTACAGAGAAATAGCTATATTGTCTTAGGGTCTTATAGCATCTTTATTCTCTAAGAAGGAAAGATCTTGCTAGAACTGGTTAAAAAGGTTAATGTCATCTTAGATAATGGAAGAATGTCATCATCCCTTTCTGATCTGTGAATGTACTTCATGGTAAGGCACTGGGCATTGTATACTTTAGCTTAACGTCAACTTAAAGGTCACTCAGGTGAATTGAAATTGCATGCATGTGTTGACCTGGCCAATCCAAAGTACAATAGAAGATATGTCTATACCTATGAAGAACTCTTAAATGAGGAAATGTGAAAACTTTTTTAAGCTTTTACAAAGGGCAAGTTCATGGCAGGTAGATTGAGGTCTGTTAGTTCAATTTACTTGCTAATACTATATTTACTCACAAGCACTTGGTATCCAAGGGAAACAGAGCCAGAATATAGTAATAGGTACTGTGGGCTGCTCTGATTCATAGTTTTTGCAGCCACTGTGAAATGGCAGAATTGGCATTACTTTTGAAAATGAAGACAGTCTGAATTTGCGCAATTTTATGCTACTTGCTTACTTTCACGAATTTGAGATTACCATTATCACAAACTGCTGCTATTAATCATGGTAAAGTTGTGAGAACTAATTCAATATTGAAGATGTGATAGTTAATTTTCCTTGCTAACTTGACTAGGTTTGAAATCACCTAGGAGTCACACCTTTCAATCCACATGAAGATGTTTCTAGAGATACTCAACTAGGAAGAGGAGACCAACTTTAAACTTGGGCACAACCATCTTATGGGCTGGTATCCTAAACTGAGTAGAAGAGGAAAAGTGATAAAACTACCTGAGTATCAGAATTATCTCTTTGCTTCCTAACTAAGGGTACATGACCAGCTACCTTACACTCCTGTTGAACATGTGTCCCCTGCCACATTGAGCTGTAGTCTTTCAAACTGTCAATCAAAATAATGGTTTCATCTGTTAAATTGCTTTTGTCAGGTCTTCAATCATAACAACAAAGAAATTAACATATGTAGAAAGTATATACCAAGATTTGAACTAATATGTGAACTCTCTTGGGTATGAAAGTGTGTGTGTGTGTGTGTGTGTGTGTGTGTGTGTGTGCACACTCATGTATATATTTGTCTCTGTATTGAACTAAACTATGACTTTCAGCATGTGTGATTGAACAAATAATTCTTGTATGTAAATATAAAAATTGTCACACATTAAATGAAAGAATAATTAGCATGCCATATTAGTTGTTTTTGTCTGTCACAAACAGTAAAATATAAGCCAGTATTTGTGCAGTTCTATAACATCTGTTTAGGAGGTCTTTATCTGGAGACAAGATAAAGTTAATGGCAGGAAACTAAATGGCACTTAATCTTCTTTTACAGCAAAAAAAAAAAAAATATATATATATATATATATATACACATATATATGTGTGTGTGTGTGTGTGTGTGTGTGTGTGTACTTATGTACACCATACATCCATTTGCACAGACATACAGCTATACGTGTGTGTGGGTGTGCATCTATTGGACTTTACATCGTGTATTTCACTTATATATTCAACAACGCTTTCTCCCTGGAGTGTGTGGACTTTAGTGTATTTTCTCTCAATGATTGTAAGCTTTCAAACATCAATTCTCAGGTAAGAGCTGTCTCGTAAATCTTTATGCTTTTGACTATAAAATGCAAATGCTTTAGAAGCAATGGGGAGAAAATGCACATCTCAATTACTGCCAAAGAAGAGAGGAAAGGGCTTAACAGCAGGAAGACAACAGTTATCTTGATGAATTAAACAGCTACCCATGGATCCAGTCCAACTTGGATACACAATCCTTCGATTTAAAATTTCTCTGGGCAAGTTGTGAAATTATACAGACATCTACTTTGTTATCTTGGATAAAAAAGTTTTAATGAGTATTATATAATGTACAAAAATAATTTTGTGAACTTTAGAAGACAATGCATTATGAATTATTACTTACTTACTTACCTTTTCTCAATATGCAAATCCTAACATTTATTTTGAGTGTGTTTGTGTTCATTCTTAGGGACATGTGCACGTGTGTGCTTGTGGTAGAGTCCAGAGGAAAAACTTGAGTGTTATTTTGAAACAATGTCACTGTAGATGTAACTGTCTTATTAAATAAGAAACACAGAGCCAAATGCAGAGTTAAAAGCCCAAGAAGTCAGAGCAGTAGCTAAGAGCTGAGACTTAAAACTGCCTTCTTACCATTCACTGTCGCTGTCGTCGTTCCCCTAAGAAAGAGACCTACTTCCTGTGTATCTGTCATTTTATTGACTCACTGTTCTGCCTTCTCATTGGTTGTAAACCCAACCACATGACCTCCTCCTCACTGCCTGTCTATACAGACTTCCAGGTCTTCTATGGTTGGTATTGAGATTAAAGGCATGTGTCTCCATGCTAGTGGTGTCCTTGAACACACAGAGATCTGCCTGTCATGTGATCAGGATTAAGGGCGAGTGCTACCATTGCCAGACTTCGGCTATGGTTTGCTATTAGCTCTGACCCCCAGGTAACTTTATTTATTAACATACAAATAAAATCACATTTCAGCACAAATAAAATATCACCATGTGTCACTCACTGAATCTAATTTCCCCTCATTCTGCTAAACCAGTCAGTCAGCTCTGATATTCCTCCTGTCTCCGCCACTCTCCAACCAGTGCTGGGGTTACCTGTGCATACTATCATGTTTGGTTTTTTTTTGGATGCTGGTGAAACTCAGGTCCTCTTGCCTGTTTTTCAAGCCCTTAAGAGACTGAAGCATCTCCCCAAATACAATAATCCCAACTTAAGGAAAAAGCTATTTTTATATTCTTTTTTTTTCTTTTCCTTGATAGTCTGATACTAATATATAATGAATTTCAATCATCTACCCCAATATCTTCTCCTCCTTCTTCCTTCTTCTGCTGAAACTTTTTCCTAGTAAGTCATCCTCCTGTTTTATATTGTTTTTTAAATAATGCACTGATTTAATTAGTACTGTTTGCGTGAGTAGGAGGTTTTATTTTTTTTATTTTTCCTGGAACATGGACAACTTATGTGTGACGACACCACTGAAGGAAGTGATGCCCCTTCCGCCAGTCACCAGTAACTGTCAACAGCCCTTCAGGAAGCACTAAGACCTCATGGACCTTTCCCCATTACACGATGGAATATTGATGGGCCAATCATATTCCAGTTTTGTGTGGATAACCATGGCTATAGTGACTTCATGGATACAATGACCATATCGAAGTCCAGAAGTTTTTTTTTTTTTTTTTTTTTTGCAACATACATCCCCATACTCTGGCTTTTATATATATATTTTTGGTGACACATCCTCCTTGATTAACCTTGGGGGGACGTTATATTGGTGACTCATTCAGACCTGAGCACTCTACCATCCACTAATCTTCAAAGTTCAAACAGCTATGTGTCTGTGAAATAACCACCAACCACTGAAATGAGGTTTGAATATAGCATTAATCTGAATATATATAAATTTAGAAGGTGGTTTTGTAATAAAACCATTTAGCAAATTTATAATATTGGAGTCCACAATAAGGCCTATGATCTCCTTATCTACCAGTTCTTGATGAGGCTTATAGTACCAGACATGCATTCTCTTTTGTGGACTGGACCTCAAATCCAAACGTAGAATTGTTGTTGGTACCCCTCATATCCATGCCACTATTTTACCAATAGTAATGCCTTTCCATGGTGCTCATTATTGTAGATTATAATGTTCAGAGAGTCCTAACTTTTAAAGAGATAAACAATGTCTATCATTTAGATAACTCAACAAAAGCATTCCACTAGAGAAAATTATCAAAAATTATACATTGGAGTTTGTGGTATTATAGTAGAGTCTATAGAATACTTGATTTGTACTGAGTTCAGTACCTATGACCTATTTTAAGTTTTCTAGATTTGGTAGAATGGGCTTTGAGTCCCAGCACTGTGGAGGCAGAGAAAGGAAGATCCCTATGTCTTACTGGACAGTCAGCCTAGTTCACTTGTGAAGTTCCTGGCCAGTAAGACCATCAGGTAAATGGTGTCAGAAAAACAACACTCAAGGTGGTCCTCTGGTTTCCACATGCTCTCACCATGTACAAATGAACAAGCATACACAAACACACACACATACCCTATCTATGTGCATACACAGACACACAGATACATACAGTGGTACAGAAAATTCATCTCCAGACTTTCAAAGAGTAAACAGCAAATATGTCAACATTCTTTCAAGGGATTCCCATAAACTTTGAAGTATAAGAGTCAACAGCATTTGAGCAGCATGCCCTTGACTCCTTCTAGCAGGAAGTGTCCTACAGAAACTACTGTTGGTCTTAAAATATTGTTGTATAAGTCATGGTAGAGGTTTATGCTTTGAAGGCAGTAGACCGCCTCCAAACTTCAGTGAGACTTGTATTTAAAAAGCATAAAAAATGTTTAACCACCACGGGAGAGGCATTCATCAGAGGAGGTACTAACACAAAGGGAAAGCTCTAAGGAATAGCTCTGAGAGGAGCAGACTCACCCCTCAGCTGCCCTCACTGTGAAGCATGTATATGGGCTGGAGTGCCAGAGATGCAGCCAGGAAAATAGAACCTTTGTCTCTTTGAAGAGCCCTGTCTAGAACTAGGCTGATAGGGTAGGGAATTAGCATTTGTCATGGCTCCCGTCTTCTGTTGAAGACTTGCTATTCCTGGCAGGTGCAAGCTGGCCATCTTCCTTCCATTTAGACTGTGTTCCTTGCTGAAGGCTCCGCTTGCAGCTGGTAATGTTGTGAAAACAGATCCATCTTCATTTTTGTCTGAAGTCACTTACAGGGGGGAGGAACTATGCCTCAATGGACTAGGTGAAAAGAGAATTACTTTCCCACCACCCAAGTACCCGCTCAGAGAGCAGCAGGATCTCTCCAGGAGTGAAGAAAACTAATTAAACCTGCCTCCTGTGCAGAGCCACAGAAATTCTTCACAGAGGGAGAGGGATTTGCTGAAGGCTGTCCAGCACTGTCTGTGAGCACTGACCTTATCTCCAGGAGTCCTCTGTCAGAGGCTCTTTTCCCAGACGGTGGAGACCTTCCAAACTTTCACACAGCCACAATACCGGTGGCAAAAAGGCAAAGTGCAGAGCAGCCAGATCTTTAACCAGAGAAAGAAAAAACCAAATATCAGAAGCACTTTTGGAAATCATCGTTCACCCTGGAGGTTGGCGAGACTGCTCCCGTGCTCTTTCCTACACCCGTCAAATAGGATTAGGGTCAAATGTTAAACATTCCCAGAACCACACTCAGATCCTGTGATTAATTAAGTAGGCTGTCTGAACAAAACAGGAAGTTATTTCTAAACAGGGGAAGGACCTAGAACTCCAGGCTGAAAAATTGAACCACATGCATCATGGCCTCTTAGCAAGAGGCTCCCATATCAAAAGGAGTATGTGGAGTGAGTCACTGTGTGTGTGTAGTTACCATTCATTATAGAAAAAATGAAGTAAAAAGCTGAAGAAACTAATCAAAATTGCAGAAGAAGAAAAATCAGAACAGTTGTTTGAACCAGTTAGAGGAATAAGGGACACTCTAAACATGATTACAAAGTTTTATTTCTTTGCAGAGTTTGCTCTATGAGATCAAAGCAATTTTCCAAACTATGGCAACAGTGCAGGTAAATTTGTGTCTAACTGCATAAAATTTTACTTCAAAATTGAAAAGACATTATTAAAAATGCTGAATTGTATTTATTAGAATGAGGTATTCAGGATCATGTGTCAATAGATACTTTATTATTATATGCTCTTACTTCAAAGTACAATAAAATGTGCTCAGTAAATTGGAAGATGGGAGTTAGGAAGAAGAAACATGATAAAAATATTTCTGGAACAATCTAGGTGATATAACAGATATTCAGTATGATTTTTTAAACTTTATTTTTTATAATTATATATTATTTTTATATAATTATACAGTTCTATTATATGTAATTATATCATATGTAATTATATCATGTAATTTTACATATAATTATATGATTACTTTATAATTATGTGATTACTTTATAATCATATAATTATTTTTTTGTAATTATGAGAAAGTGAAAGTGGAACCACTGTATTTTTATGATGGAACGCTTGGCACACACACACATTGACACAACACATCAGGAATAGAAATAAGTGATAATAATTTAGAAAGTAAACTTTACTATTCAGTCTCTATACACTTATCAAAGCCAATAGCCCAATTAATATATTTTTAAAAGATTTTCAAAATAAATAAAAACATATGTCCACAAGCCAGTTTCTTAGTCATTCAAGAAACGCCATGAAACACCACAGCCTGTGTGTCTTAAATAACAGACATTCACTCATCATAGATCAGGGAGTCCTAGGTCAGTGTTCCACACAGTGTTTCCTCCTATGGAAGAGACAATGAGAAAAGTTTTTCTATCGCTTTTAAGGACTCTAATCCATAGTGGGGGCTACCCCTCCAGAAATCATCTAAACATGAATCAGATTTTTGTTGATTTCAATTTATTTTCTCATTAAAATCATATTTTATGCTTATTTTAGTTCTGGTGATCTTTGGATGTCAGACATAGTACTTGATATTGAAATATATGTATATTTGAGCTTTGTTTAGGGATGTAACTAACTTATTTGTAAAAACATATTTGGTCCATCTATATCAGAACCCAGTTTGGGTTAAAGTTAATTATTTCCTATTGCTAAGATAAAATCTCTTTTCCTGCTCTGTACATTGTCACAGGATCAAGAAGTGTTCCTTATGGACAGTGGGGAAAACACATTCCTGGTCCTGGGAGAACTTTCAACATTATCACTAACTTGGGCTCTTTTTTGCCTTGGATCTGGGTAATTTCCTCAACCGCATGCTCTCATCACACTCAAGTGAATGCTTGAGAGAACTGTCTCTGTCTCTGCCCCTGTCTCTTCCCACCCCACCCGCCTTTTCCCCTGTGTGTCTACAACAGTCTCTCCTCCCCCATCTGACTTGTCTTCCAGCCTCTCTTCATCCACCCTTCTCAAGAATGACATGTTCTGCAGTCCTTTCAAACAGAGAAAAAACCTCTTAATGTGGTGAATTAGTGACTCCCACGCGCCCAGGTCACCAGCTACCTATCTCACAGCCATGCTTGACCTGATGCTAAGTGCTTTATTACTCTTAACTTTCTCCTTGTTTGTAGATTTGAGGAATGAACAATCCAAATATTTTTAAGGCTTCTTTCTCGTTCAGATGTTCCAAGTTAGTTTCTCTGTTGCTTATGTATAACTGGTACTGCCTTAAATAATGTTCTACTGAGATCAATTTCTGTTTGTTTAAGTTTATGCAACAATGCTCAACACCTGACATCATAGGCAATTAATTTCCCAGAAGGTAGTGTTCTCCCACAGCTACCAATATCTTACTTTTAAAAAACATGATGATTTCAAAGGACATAAACATATTCCCTTGCTTTTAACTATTGTTGTACAAAATTACTCCCAAATTTTGTGAGGTATAAAATCAGTGATTTAATTTTCTCACAATTCCATGATTCATAAATTTTGACTGGTCTTATCGGAATGACTTGTCTGCTGCTTCCCATGAATTAGGTCTAAAGTCATGAGGTTGATGCTCAGTAGAAGAATACAATTTCCAAGTCTAAAATAGCAATATATATTTTGGTTTTGAACCTTCGATGTAAAACCACTTAGCATTTGTAGAAATGTCTTCCACAGTCTTTCAGATCCCCCAATTTCATATCTCACTAAAGATATTTTAGATTTTAATTAAGAATGGTCACCATGTATAAGCAGCAATTTATTTTTTAACGTAGCAATAGATAAGCAAATGAATTGAATATATTTATGTACTTTGAAATCACCTTTTATTTTTAAAATACTAAGGCACTATTGGTTGATTATGAGTCATCTTTAAGTTAATAGTGTTGGATTTGCTCAGATATCTGTGGCTAGAAGTTTGTCCTGGGTTTGTGACTAGCTCCAATAGTGATGGCTGAGTCATTTCTTTCCTGTGAACTCTGGCAGTTCTTTTGACATAGAAAGTCCAAATTTTCCTATTGACATGTTGATCGTTTTGACTACTCTTTGAGGGTTCTCCTCCTGTAGGCTAGTTCTTTCTACAAGACCAAGGAGTTGGTAGTCACAAGAGACACAAATCTTACTGGACAAATAAGTACTTTTCAAGTCTGCTTCCGATGATTTTGCTAATAGTCTATTGGCCAAAGCAAGTCATATGGCAATGGACAATTTCAAGGAAGACATAGATCCAAAAAAGTCCATGTTCAGGGTGGCCCATATCAATCTATACAAATAGCCACATTACTTACACCTAAGTTTTTATTGTGACTGAGAACCCCCTTCCAGTATATCAAATGCTTTAACAACTCTATCAGGATTATTGGTTTGCTTAGGAGACACCTCTCTTGAAGCCACTGCCTTCTATCATCTTATCTAGTTGTTCTGAATATCCAGTTCATTGTCATTTCCAGGGACTTTCATTCACCCCCTTGTCTGTGTGTTCCTGTCACTTTACTCCCATGTCAGGCTGCCTGTATTCCATCTGCATAATTCCACTATCCAACTAGAACCAATTCAACGTTTGTCAAATAGCTGATCACCAGCGCTTAATAAGCCTCTCTTCAGCTTTCATTTCCCAGTTGTGCTAATATTCTTTCTACAGGAGAATCCAGAAACAATCTGTATTTTCTATATCCCATTGAGTTCCGTGGGTATAGCCTAGATTCATCCAGTCAGTTGCACCCTGCGAAGACTGGTTCATGGATGACAGTAATATGGGTTGGCAGCTGCATGTGGAGACATGGAGTTTCGGAACATACGGTGGCCTCCAGTGTCCAGTGCTGTGCGGCAGGGTGCTGTGCTATGGGCGGCAAGCACAGGAAGACTTTCACTTAAAGTCCTAAGACGTGTTTGGGCCCATCTGCACTGTCGATAACCTTGAGTTGCACAGGTCAGTCTCAGGCTACCCAGACTATGTAAACAAGCAAATGATCTTCCACAGTGCTCGGATTCTGACAGTTTTAGTGAACCAACACTGCAGTTTGAAACACAGGGTTGTGGCAGACAGATGTCGTGCTCTCTCTTCTTTCTTGGTTTCACTCTCATGTGGTATTGTTAAATGGTTGTTATCCAGGGGGTTCCGTATTGTGAAGCCTGTGGAGAGGGAATTTGCCTTCATGGTCCTGAGAATTCAAGCTTTCATTAGCTATCGAGATGGTTTCCCATGAATGAAAAAGCTAGGCAGAATTTTCACCGTTATTAGTAACGTCGGGTTTATTACTATCTTCTAGATGAACTGAATTTCTTCCCTTGATCCTTTTAATATTTTTCACCCTGTGGAAGAATTTTTAAGATTCTGGAATTAAGTCGTTGGGTTTTGGAGTTACTGTTGCTTAAAAACTTCACATACTGCTTTGTGTGACTTTAACCGACTAGATGGGAACAA
Source organism: Peromyscus eremicus (assembly GCF_949786415.1). Classification (NCBI taxonomy): domain Eukaryota; kingdom Metazoa; phylum Chordata; class Mammalia; order Rodentia; family Cricetidae; genus Peromyscus; species Peromyscus eremicus. The sequence goes on along the minus strand of NC_081437.1, from coordinate 34,167,921 downwards.
CCCTCAATTCACCCAGTTAGGACACTCGTAACAGACCTAGGAAACAGTTGTACTGTTGGCATGTTCAGTGGAACAATGCTTTTGTTGGACATACACACACGAGGTGTGTGACTCAAACACAGCTGCACCAGTGAAAGTAAGTCCACCCTGGCATGAGTGATGACAAAATCTGTGTCCCTGGAGCTGCCCTGCGAAACTTGAAGGCACTGTCCTCTGACATTGTCCTTCCCCCAGTCACTGTCCATTGCTTCCGGAACCTCACAAAAAGGAGTTAGGAATCTTGTCACATTCTGAGCTTCCTGAGTCTCGTAAGTTTTATTAACTGCTTTGCTTTCTATTTTTCTTTATGTTTTTAAAATAAATAGGACAGGTGTCTGGAGCTGGCTTTAAACTACCAGCGGAGCTGGGATGACTGGAGCTTCTGATCGCTTGCATGTACCTGCAGTGCCCGATTACAAGCAGGCTCTGCCATTCCTGGTTTATATGGTGCTAAGGACAGCAGCTCAGGTTTAGTTCATACTAGGCAGTCACACTACCGCCAGAGTTACAGTCTCGATCCTCTTCTGCTACTTAAGACTTGAGGATCTGGGCCCTCTTTCCTGGAAGGAATGATTCAATTCAGAGGAAATAGCAACACTATTATCATTATGGAAAAATGATCTTAGATCATTTCGTTAAGGGGCAAACCAACACTTTCCTCCTCTCTTACTATCCTACCTTTTTCAGCTTTTATTTGCTAAGAAGATTCCCTAATTTGTTTATTTTCATTTTAAGTGTCCATTTCATTCTGATTTCATGGCACCACTCAGAGAATTTCTACAACTTTTTACAAATGTACATTCTTACTTTTTAATTTCAAATAGTCACAAAGGCCAGATTCAGCCCACTCAAGCCATGTTAAAAAAAAAAAAGTACAAGATAAATTTATTTCACCCTACAATTTTGAAGATGTCCTACAAATTGTCTGTAATTATCCCCAATCTCAGTGTCTCCTTTACTTTCAAGTTTTTTTTATTTTTATTTTTATTTTTTTTACATTTTCATTATCTGCTTTGGAGTCAAATTAACGCCTCTATCTTTAATATAAACTTTATTCTACTCAGGAATGGGTAACACACAACTTTATATTTAATGGGACCGAATTATATTTCTCAGATATCCTTTAGGAAGAGGAAGGAGGTGAAAGTGGAGGGTGTTGTACAAGACATTAGCAATGCAAATGTGTCATAGTGAAGTCTGATAGTCCTCACAGTTGTTTAAAGCCTAGTCCTTGTGTCTCTGCTCTCCCATGGAGGTCATAATGCTTCCGGAATTTAAAGGCAATCAGACAATAGAATAGATGTGTTAAAATACTCCTTTTCACACAATCAAAAGGCTTCCTT